>NC_084559.2:4225000-4255000 GCF_033978685.3 Nerophis lumbriciformis | reverse complement strand
TGGTGTTTTGTTGTATTTTTAGAATTAAAATTTCAGTGTCATTCTCAAACTATGGTACGTGTACGACTAGTGGTACACCAAATAATAACTCGATTTAAGTGATTGTTTTGTTTTCCTAAATTCAAGCAATGTGATACTTTTCAAACTGTGTGGCCAAAAACATTAAATGCACTTGCCTTGTTTTTAATGAACACTTAGGCCTATTACGCTACTGCAATTTAATGCTGGTCATTACGGTCGTACTTGGACAGCCACATTTTTTCTGAGGTGAAAAAACTTTGAGAACATAAAAGCTTCTTTAAATATGCCTGGCATTGGACAGTTTTTTTTTGTTTTAGCAGGTTTAGAGTTTGCAGATGGTTCTGTATTTCTAGTTGTGTTCAAGAAATGGACTTTTCAACTTGGTGTGGAGTTACATGCCGACTCAGGATACAGGTTACAGTACTTGTGAGAGTAAAACAATGTGTTACTGTACACACAAAAACACAGGGACCATGTGTACTGTTGTCAAAACTCCTACGCTTTTCGGATTTCGCACACTATCCTCACCAATTAAATAGTTTTACCTAAATATTTCACTATTTACATTATTTATCTCTCTCTTTAGGAAAAACAAACAAAACAAAACAAAAATAAAAAAACCCTAACCTTCAAGTTGTCAATAGTCATCTTTCTTTTTGTCATTAAAATCAAGTTTAAAAGTGCTTTTATAAATCTGCTCTTCTCTATGTACAATTTGTATTCGGTGTATCAAAAGATGAAGAAACAAGGACAATCGTTATCATCACCAGTAATAAATAAAAAAAGGAAAACAAAACCAAGAAAAGGTTCAAGTGAAAACGGAGACACGGTTGATTCTCTGTGATGGTGAGGATTGAGTTCCGTAGACCCTCGGGGAAAGCGAACGAGTCCTCGATACGGGGGGGAAACTGCGTTGTGATCCAAACGACGCCTCGGCAATCGGAAGTCAGTGTGCGTCCGACACAAAACAATTCGCTCATTTTCACCGTCGCACCTTTCCGAGACAAAATCTGCATGTTGCAAATTGCGAGACTCTCACTGCACGTCTCACTCTTTGGCTCTTTTTCACACGCATATTGAGAGATTGATTCTGATGCATTGGGTAACCAACTCCCAGAAGCCACACTTTCCTAAGTTCAATCAGTAGGTATCAGGTTGTACCTGTGAAAAGCACCGGTAATGGGAAAGTATCCCCCCACCTGCGCTCGACAGTGTATTTCGGGATAAAGAAACTTTGCAGCGTCTGGAGGAAGCAGCTGGTTCTGCTTGGTGCCGGGTGCCTGCCGAAAGACCCGTCCTGCTCCGCTCGAAGATGGCAGCACCATGCAGAGGACAGGACAGGCCTTCACTGTACATCAAGTGTAGAAGAAGAGCACCACAGTGTATGCAGGACCGCCAAGAGCACTACGTTCCAACCCCAGCTTTCTCCGAGTTCACATTAGAGCTTCGATTGGCCTAAGATTAGCGCTGCCTTTGGTCAAACTAAAGCAAGGTTTTACTGGCTTCTGACCAGATCTCACTGTAAGTGCTAGTGGGTCTGCGTTAGCATGCAGACAAGTCCGCCCTCTAGAGGTGACTCCGACAACCAATCACTGGAAGAAGACCTGATTCTTCCCCCATATAGTTGTTACAGATCTGTGATCGGTTGGAATTTGCAAATTGCTGACGAGCAAAAGTAAAACCTCAGTTCGAGCACCTAAGTACAGCATCAAGTGCCATGACAAGCGGTGGGATGGAAATCCATCAGAGCTAAGGAAATTGAGCACCAGTCAGAAGCCTCTAGAGGTGACTCTGATAACCAATCACTGGAAGAAGACCTGATTCTTCCCCATGTAGTTGTTACAGATCTGTGATCCGTTGGAATTTTATAAATTGCTGACGAGCAAAAGTAAAACCTCAGTTCGAGCACCTAAGTACAGCATCAAGTGCCATGACAAATGGTGGGATGGAAATCCATCAGAGCTAAGGAAATTGAGCACCAGTCAAAAGCCTCTAGAGGTGACTGATAACCAATCACTGGAAGAAGACCTGATTCTTCCCCATGTAGTTGTTACAGATCTGTGATCGGTTGGAATTTGCAAATTGCTGACGAGCAAAAGTAAAACCTCAGTTCGAGCACCTAAGTACAGCATCAAGTGCCATGACAAGTGGTGGGATGGAAATCCATCAGAGCTAAGGAAATTGAGCACCAGTCAAAAGCCTCTAGAGGTGACTCTGATAACCAATCACTGATTCTTCCCCCATGTAGTTGTTACAGATCTGTGATCGGTTGGAATTTGCAAATTGCTGACGAGCAAAAGTAAAACCTCAGTTTGAGCACCTAAGTACAGCATCAAGTGCCATGACAAGTGGTGGGATGGAAATCCATCAGAGCTAAGGAAATTGAGCACCAGTCAAAAGCCTCTAGAGGTGACTCTGATAACCATTCACTGGAAGAAGACCTGATTCTTCCCCCATGTAGTTGTTACAGATCTGTGATCGGTTGGAATTTGCAAATTGCTGACGAGCAAAAGTAAAACCTCAGTTCGAGCACCTAAGTACAGCATCAAGTGCCATGACAAGCGGTGGGATGGAAATCCATCAGAGCTAAGGAAAGTGAGCACCAGTCAGAAGCCTCTAGAGGTGACTCTGATAACCAATCACTGGAAGAAGACCTGATTCTTCCCCATGTAGTTGTTACAGATCTGTGATCCGTTGGAATTTTATAAATTGCTGACGAGCAAAAGTAAAACCTCAGTTCGAGCACCTAAGTACAGCATCAAGTGCCATGACAAATGGTGGGATGGAAATCCATCAGAGCTAAGGAAATTGAGCACCAGTCAAAAGCCTCTAGAGGTGACTGATAACCAATCACTGGAAGAAGACCTGATTCTTCCCCATGTAGTTGTTACAGATCTGTGATCGGTTGGAATTTGCAAATTGCTGACGAGCAAAAGTAAAACCTCAGTTCGAGCACCTAAGTACAGCATCAAGTGCCATGACAAGTGGTGGGATGGAAATCCATCAGAGCTAAGGAAATTGAGCACCAGTCAAAAGCCTCTAGAGGTGACTCTGATAACCAATCACTGATTCTTCCCCCATGTAGTTGTTACAGATCTGTGATCGGTTGGAATTTGCAAATTGCTGACGAGCAAAAGTAAAACCTCAGTTTGAGCACCTAAGTACAGCATCAAGTGCCATGACAAGTGGTGGGATGGAAATCCATCAGAGCTAAGGAAATTGAGCACCAGTCAAAAGCCTCTAGAGGTGACTCTGATAACCATTCACTGGAAGAAGACCTGATTCTTCCCCCATGTAGTTGTTACAGATCTGTGATCGGTTGGAATTTGCAAATTGCTGACGAGCAAAAGTAAAACCTCAGTTCGAGCACCTAAGTACAGCATCAAGTGCCATGACAAGTGGTGGGATGGAAATCCATCAGAGCTAAGGAAATTGAGCACCAGTCAAAAGCCTCTAGAGGTGACTCTGATAACCAATCACTGATTCTTCCCCCATGTAGTTGTTACAGATCTGTGATCGGTTGGAATTTGCAAATTGCTGACGAGCAAAAGTAAAACCTCAGTTCGAGCACCTAAGTACAGCATCAAGTGCCATGACAAGTGGTGGGATGGAAATCCATCAGAGCTAAGGAAATTGAGCACCAGTCAAAAGCCTCTAGAGGTGACTCTGATAACCAGTCACTGGAAGAAGACCTGATTCTTCCCCCATGTAGTTGTTACAGATCTGTGATCAGTTGGAATTTGCAAATTGCTGACGAGCAAAAGTAAAACCTCAGTTCCAGCACCTAAGTACAGCATCAAGTGCCATGACAAGTGGTGGGATGGAAATCCATCAGAGCTAAGGAAATTGAGCACCAGTCAAAAGCCTCTAGAGGTGACTGATAACCAATCACTGGAAGAAGACCTGATTCTTCCCCCATGTAGTTGTTACAGATCTGTGATCGGTTGGAATTTTATAAATTGCTGACGAGCAAAAGTAAAACCTCAGTTCGAGCACCTAAGTACAGCATCAAGTGCCATGACAAGTGGTGGGATGGAAATCCATCAGAGCTAAGGAAATTGAGCACCAGTCAAAAGCCTCTAGAGGTGACTCTGATAACCAGTCACTGGAAGAAGACCTGATTCTTCCCCCATGTAGTTGTTACAGATCTGTGATCAGTTGGAATTTGCAAATTGCTGACGAGCAAAAGTAAAACCTCAGTTCCAGCACCTAAGTACAGCATCAAGTGCCATGACAAGTGGTGGGATGGAAATCCATCAGAGCTAAGGAAATTGAGCACCAGTCAAAAGCCTCTAGAGGTGACTGATAACCAATCACTGGAAGAAGACCTGATTCTTCCCCCATGTAGTTGTTACAGATCTGTGATCGGTTGGAATTTTATAAATTGCTGACGAGCAAAAGTAAAACCTCAGTTCGAGCACCTAAGTACAGCATCAAGTGCCATGACAAGTGGTGGGATGGAAATCCATCAGAGCTAAGGAAATTGAGCACCAGTCAAAAGCCTCTAGAGGTGACTCTGATAACCAGTCACTGGAAGAAGACCTGATTCTTCCCCCATGTAGTTGTTACAGATCTGTGATCAGTTGGAATTTGCAAATTGCTGACGAGCAAAAGTAAAACCTCAGTTCCAGCACCTAAGTACAGCATCAAGTGCCATGACAAGTGGTGGGATGGAAATCCATCAGAGCTAAGGAAATTGAGCACCAGTCAAAAGCCTCTAGAGGTGACTGATAACCAATCACTGGAAGAAGACCTGATTCTTCCCCCATGTAGTTGTTACAGATCTGTGATCGGTTGGAATTTTATAAATTGCTGACGAGCAAAAGTAAAACCTCAGTTCGAGCACCTAAGTACAGCATCAAGTGCCATGACAAGTGGTGGGATGGAAATCCATCAGAGCTAAGGAAATTGAGCACCAGTCAAAAGCCTCTAGAGGTGACTCTGATAACCAATCACTGGAAGAAGACCTGATTCTTCCCTATGTAGTTGTTACAGATCTGTGATCGGTTGGAATTTGCAAATTGCTGACGAGCAAAAGTAAAACCTCAGTTCGAGCACCTAAGTACAGCATCAAGTGCCATGACAAGTGGTGGGATAGAAATCCATCAGAGCTAAGGAATTTGAGCACCAGTCAAAAGCCTCTAGAGGTGACTCTGATAACCAATCACTGGAAGAAGACCTGATTCTTCCCCCATGTAGTTGTTACAGATCTGTGATCGGTTGGAATTTGCAAATTGCTGACGAGCAAAAGTAAAACCTCAGTTCGAGCACCTAAGTACAGCATCAAGTGCCATGACAAATGGTGGGATGGAAATCCATCAGAGCTAAGGAAATTGAGCACCAGTCAAAAGCCTCTAGAGGTGACTGATAACCAATCACTGGAAGAAGACCTGATTCTTCCCCCATGTAGTTGTTACAGATCTGTGGTCGGTTGGAATTTGCAAATTGCTGACGAGCAAAAGTAAAACCTCAGTTCGAGCACCTAAGTACAGCATCAAGTGCCATGACAAGTGGTGGGATGGAAATCCATCAGAGCTAAGGAAATTGAGCACCAGTCAAAAGCCTCTAGAGGTGACTCTGATAACCAATCACTGATTCTTCCCCCATGTAGTTGTTACAGATCTGTGATCGGTTGGAATTTGCAAATTGCTGACGAGCAAAAGTAAAACCTCAGTTCGAGCACCTAAGTACAGCATCAAGTGCCATGACAGATGGTGGGATGGAAATCCATCAGAGCTAAGGAAATTGAGCACCAGTCAAAAGCCTCTAGAGGTGACTGATAACCAATCACTGGAAGAAGACCTGATTCTTCCCCCATGTAGTTGTTACAGATCTGTGGTCGGTTGGAATTTGCAAATTGCTGACGAGCAAAAGTAAAACCTCAGTTCGAGCACCTAAGTACAGCATCAAGTGCCATGACAAGTGGTGGGATGGAAATCCATCAGAGCTAAGGAAATTGAGCACCAGTCAAAAGCCTCTAGAGGTGACTCTGATAACCAATCACTGATTCTTCCCCCATGTAGTTGTTACAGATCTGTGATCGGTTGGAATTTGCAAATTGCTGACGAGCAAAAGTAAAACCTCAGTTCGAGCACCTAAGTACAGCATCAAGTGCCTTGACAAGTGGTGGGATGGAAATCCATCAGAGCTAAGGAATTTGAGCACCAGTCAAAAGCCTCTAGAGGTGACTCTGATAACCAATCACTGGAAGAAGACCTGATTCTTCCCCATGTCGTTGTTACAGATCTGTGATCCGTTGGAATTTTATAAATTGCTGACGAGCAAAAGTAAAACCTCAGTTCGAGCACCTAAGTACAGCATCAAGTGCCATGACAAGTCGTGGGATGGAAATCCATCAGAGCTAAGGAATTTGAGCACCAGTCAAAAGCTGCTGGGGTGTAGAAGAGGAGAAAAGGAGGAGCTCGTTAAGGACTGACAAGAGATTCACTTAAGTGCAACAAATATTTCGATAGACAAAATCGTTTAGCACAAGGGTCCCCAAACTACGTACGACCCACAGGCCGGATCCGGTCTAAAAGCATCCACAATCTGGCCCGCGGGACGTCCCAAGTAAAAAAAGACTTGTCCAGTCGCTCGGGGAATCCTATTGTTGATGTCTGCAAAAAAAAAACAGTGCCACTCCAATTTTTATGAGCGTAATGACAAATTGATTTGACGTAACCAAACAGGCTTTGCCGCTACAAAGGTCGGTCTCTTGTCAGGCAGATAACAGCTCCTCCTTTTAACACAGCTGGAAGATTGACCAAAACAAAAACAGAAAAAGGAAAAAAAAAATGTCCGACTGATTCAGACTGGCTTGAAAAAATATAGAACAAAAATGTAAATCGTTAACATTGTCAGAAACGACCGTGATAAAAACAACAGTTCTTCATTATAATACCGGTAATAACAACATTGACAGTAACAATTGCAATCATTATAATGTTGACATTAACAGTAGCAATATTTTTTAAAACCATTAGAATTCTATAAACAAGAAGAAAAAAAAAGCAATGTAGTTCCTCTCTGGGAAAAAGAGAGGAGGAGCACCACAAGCAGTGTGTCTCGAGGCCAAACACTGCCTGACATGAGGTAAAAAATAATAATAGCAATTACAATGTCCTGGCCTCCAAGTGGACAGCAGAGGGGGCATGATGGAGAGATGGCCATGTGAGACATTCATCTTGCTCATCCCTCGATCCTGCTCTCGCTCGCTATTGATCAGTTGGCGGCGAGCGTCACACAAAGTAGCTGTATGGCCCGGTGAGGCGGGTGAAGGCATAGGGAGACGCGGTCACCATTGAGGTGGTGTGGAAACTGGGCGCTAACCGCGTCACGGGGCCCTCCCTCTTGTCTTTCGATTGTCCAGCACCTAGGGCAGCCCCTGTTGCGGTGACGCCCCACTTGCGTTTTTTGCTGAGCGCCTTGATTTCTTCTTGGGAGAGGCCGAGGAGAGCTGCTTCCTGCTGCCTCTGGAGAGCCCGCTCTGCCAGCAGTTTCATTTTGGCCTCCCACACAGCCAATCCATGCACGGGCTGATGGAGGTTTTTGTGCTGATAGAAGACCAGAGAGATGCGAGTGGGGTGCGAGCGGTCAGGCCTTTTCAGTGGAGTGGTCGCATGGAGTTCCCGTCGGGCACATTCGAATAGGATGGACCCATGGGCTGGTGCGACCGCAACACCACCGATGTTAGGATCCAGGAAGTTGTGCTCGCTGTCGGACCACACCTCGTCGTCATCCTCCTCATGACCCTTAGTGCTCGCAGCATTGTACTCTGCTCGGCTGGGGTCCCAGTCGGACTGATCTGACTGCTGCAGTGCGTCGGGGAAGAGGCGCCCCTCAGGAGCAGGGGATGGTGTACTGCCGGCAACTGAACCTCCGCAGGACTTCCAGGCTTTCTCTTGAACCCCAAGAGGAGTGGAACAGCGGCTTTCACCGGTTTTTGACCACATCTTGTCTGGGTAGGCGCCTGCAGGATTGCTGTGCTTCAAACCAGGACTGTATGCTGCATGGCCCGTAGCCCAAGCATTGGGCTGGGGACTTGGGGCAGGACTGACCCACTGCCTGGGAGAGGCAGAATGTGGTGTAAGTGAACGGTCTGTAAGTGAGAATGGGGGCGTGACACCAGGCTGAGGTGTACTTGGATGAGGGGTGCTTGGACGTGGAGATCCTTGAGGTATGCTACCCAGGATACCTGCGCCTAAATGAGGAGAGTGGGAAGGAGGCACCTGGGGAACTGGTGATGATGCAGGGGATGCCATTAGGCTATTTGAGCCAGGAAAGGATGTCCATGGCTGAGGGTAAGGAGAGGGCTGCTGCTGGGAATGCTGGTGGAACCTCTGCTTGTCTGCGTTAGCTAACAAGGCTTCAGGACTTTGTCTACAATTCTGATTCTCCCAGTTTGCAGGACCAATACTTCCATTTAACCGATTTCCTGGCCATGTAGCAGAGTTAGGAGTGTTGCTTGGTGTGTTTGCACCCGCCTGGCTCAGTCCTGTGTCCTCACAGACTGGCATATCCATCGGCTCCTGCTTGATAACTGGAGTGTCTCTGTTGGAGGACTCGGAGGAGACAGAAAAAGGATGTGGCTGCTTGGCGTCTAATGACTGGGCATTCATTTGTTTGGTTGGTTCTGTATGACCAGGATAAGCATGAGCCTGTCTGGCCTGAAGATTGTGAATATCAGGCTTCTGGTCCACTTGGAAAGCCTTAGTGCCAGCATTTCGAGCCTCGTAAGTCCTCATCTTAGGTGGGAAAAGTGCATTAGGGGGGTAGTTGTAGTGACTATAGCGCGATGCGGGCAGGTTGTGGTTATAGCCGTTTACTGGGTCTGCTGCAGAGGGCTGGCCAGGTGTGGGGAGGCCTCCCCTTGCATAGTAGGCAGGTTGGGGATACATGTTCTTGATTGCATTGGCTGCTTGAAAAGAGTATCCATCTATTGATCCATTGAAGGGCTCCTTTTTGATGATGGGCTTCACCTCTTGTTTTACAATTGCTAGATGCATGAAAGGAGGACAAAGACAACACATGATCAACAAACATTTAAAGCTAGCATAAAAACTCTAACCTGACACAATGACACTGAATGAAAGACTAACCTTTATTAACTTGGTGTTGAGGAGACTCGGTGATGCACAATTCAGCCTTGACCACCGTCTTCTCTGGTGTCTGTCCTGCCGGCTGCTGGAGTTTATTCTTCTTCTTCTCTGACGCAGCCTTCTTGGCATCCAGGCGGCGCTGTCGACACGACTTGGCTGGCTCGGGCAACTTACGTACTTCTCGCCGGAAAGCCTGAAGCATCTGAATGGCTCCCGTCTGCATCTTGAAGAGCTGGCCATCCTCGCTGCCAAATTCGTCAGTGGTGGAGACCTTGTAGAGAGGTAACACATGGAGCTGCTCATCCTCAGGGATCTCCCCGACCACGCGGTTGTCCTCCTTGGTCAAAGTGCACACCTAATAGAAGGAGTGTGATTTTTATATCTGCCACGCTACAGATATAAAAACAAACACGTGACAATGCAGAATGTTAGAGAGCGTACCACTGTGCAGCCGTTGTATAGGTTGTGTTGGTCCTTATGGGCGTGGGCACAGAAATCCATGCAAGCGGTGACTCCTGCGAACGGTCTGCCCTCCTTCAATCCCAGCCGGCAGTCTGGAGCCTTGGACTCTGATTGACACTGAGGGAGAAGAGAATACTATAACACACATACTAAATATACATACAAGTACATACTTCAAATAGTACAGTGCAACATGCTAAAATCGGTTGACAACTTGATACACTTTTGGTTCCAGTCCTCTATCACTGTCGACATACAATTTGGGCATACTTGCCAACCCTCCCGGATTTTCCGGGAGACTCCCGAAATTCAGCGCCTCTCCCGAAAACCTCCCGGGACAAATTTTCTCCCGAAAAACTCCCGAAATTCAGGCGGACCTGAGTGACGTGTTGACAACACACAACAACAGTGTCTACCGTAAAGCAGTTCGTCTGCCGTAAACAGCAATGTTGTGACACTTTTAAACAGGACAATACTGCCATCTACTGTACATGCATATGTGACCCACCCATAATGTGTCACATTTTTGTGTTGATTTATTTATTTTATTTTGTGGTTTGAATTCGTTTTTGGAGCTGTCATTACACATTTATCAGTATTCACATTGGTTAGTAGGGGGCAGTTTCTTCCCAATTGAATGCTATCACCTGCAGACCGGAAGTGGCTTGTCATTCTGATGAGCGCGACCAGTCTGTGAACAATTGAAACGTCCTGTGTGCTTTTTCCTCCTGTATAACAGGTTAGTTTTGGTGAATCAACTCACTGAATAAAATCCACGTGATCTTTATAAGTTTAAGTACACATTCTGATGGTGGAGCCTAACTCTAAAGTGTTTGTGAGTTGTAGTTTGTAAATGAACACTGAAATTCAAGTATTTATTTTATTTATATATATATATATATATATATATATATATATATATATATATATATATATATATAGCTAGAATTCACTGAAAGTCAAGTATTTCTTATATATATATATATATATCTTAACCACGCCCCCCGCCCCACCCCCGACCACGCCCCCACCCCCCACCCCCCACCTCCCGAAATC
The DNA here is from genome assembly GCF_033978685.3 of Nerophis lumbriciformis. Lineage (NCBI taxonomy): Eukaryota > Metazoa > Chordata > Actinopteri > Syngnathiformes > Syngnathidae > Nerophis > Nerophis lumbriciformis. The sequence goes on along the minus strand of NC_084559.2, from coordinate 4,244,363 downwards.
GGAAGTCTCAAGGTTGGCAAGTATGAATTTGGGAGTAATGGGGTAATTTCTATGGAAAATGTACACAAACAGTGACAAACAGTTCAGTGCATATTAAGCTTGAACATAAAAGCATTGTGGTATTGCTGAGTTGCAATAACGTGACCTAGAGGCACTTCCGGGTTTCAGGCGATGGTCTCGAGTCCCATTTGGCTACTGTTTTTTTTGTTGTTGTTTTTTTTTTTTTTTTTTTTTTAATGAATCAATCCAACAAAATAATACACGATAATACCATACTAATACAATTCTAAATTCCAAAACCAAAGCAACCCAGCAACATTCAGAATAGCAATCAACAGAGCAAGTAAGAGGACACACAAACATGACACAGAACAATCCAAAAGTAGTCAAACAAAAATGAATAATATCAATAACAGTATCAATATTAATAAGAATTCGAACATAGCAGTGATTAGAAATCCCTCATTGACATTATCATCACAGGCATTTATAAAAAAAATTAAAACAATTAAAAAAAGAACAATAGTGTCACTCTTGCATCACATCTCATAAGCTTGACAACACATTGTGTCCAATATTTTACACAAAGATAAAATAAGTCATATATTAGGTTCATTTAATAGTTAAAACACATTTAAATAATGGATCCCATATTCCAATATATGACTCATTATTATCTAAACTAAATGCAGTTTTTTCTACTGATATCATTTCCATAGCTTGTGTATACCAGTCAGTATGTATTAGGTGTGTATACCTATTATGTGTGTATACGAGTCAGTATGTATTATGTGTGTATACGAGTCAGTATGTATTATGTGTGTATACCAGTCAGTATGTATTATGTGTGTATACCAGTCAGTATGTGTTATGTGTGTATACCAGTTAGTATGTATTACGTGTGTATACCTACTATGTGTGTATACCAGTCAGTATGTATTATGTGTGTATACCAGTCAGTATGTATTATGTGTGTATACCAGTCAGTATGCATTATGTGTGTATACCAGTCAGTATGTATTATGTGTGTATACCAGTCAGTATGTGTTATGTGTGTATACCAGTCAGTATGTATTATGTGTGTATACCAGTCAGTATTTATTATGTGTGTATACCAGTCAGTATGTGTTATGTGTGTATACCAGTCAGTATGTATTATGTGTGTATACCAGTCAGTATTTATTATGTGTGTATACCAGTCAGTATGTATTATGTGTGTATACCAGTCAGTATGTACTATGTGTGTATACCAGTCAGTATGTATTATGTGTGTATACCAGTCAGTATGTATTATGTGTGTATACCAGTCAGTATGTATTATGTGTGTATACCAGTCAGTATGTATTGCATGTGTATACCAGTCAGTATGTATTATGTGTGTATACCAGTCAGTATTTATTATGTGTGTATACCAGTCAGTATGTATTATGTGTGTATACCAGTCAGTGTGTATTATGTGTGTATACCAGTCAGTATGTATTATGTGTGTATACCAGTCAGTATGTATTATGTGTGTATACCAGTCAGTATGTATTATGTGTGTATACCAGTCAGTATGTATTATGTGTGTATACCAGTCAGTATGTATTGTGTGTGTGTATACCAGTCAGTATGTATTATGTGTGTATACCAGTCAGTATTTATAATGTGTGTATACCAGTCAGTATGTATTATGCGTGTATAGCAGTCAGTATGTATTATGTGTGTATACCAGTCAGTATGTATTACGTGTGTATACCTACTATGTGTGTATACCAGTCAGTATGTATTATGTGTGTATACCAGTCAGTATCTGATGTGTGTATACGGGTCAGTATGTATTATGTGTGTATACCAGTCAGTATTTATTATGTGTGTATACCAGTCAGTATGTGATGTGTGTATACGAATCAGTATGTATTATGTGTGTATACCAGTCAGTATTTATTATGTGTGTATACCAGTCAGTATGTATTATGTGTGTATACCAGTCCGTATTTATTATGTGTGTATACCAGTCAATATATGTGTGTATACCAGTCAGTATGTATTATGTGTGTATACTAGTCATATGTGTATACTAGTCAGTATGTATTATGTGTGTATACCGGTCAGTATGTATTATGTGTGTATACCAGTCAGTATGCGATGTGTGTATACCAGTCAGTATGTATTATGTGTGTATACCGGTCAGTATGTATTATGTGTGTATACCAGTCAGAATGCGATGTGTGTATACCAGTCAGTATGTATTATGTGTGTATACCAGTCAGTATGTATTGTGTGTGTATACCAGTCAGTATGTATTATGTGTGTATACCAGTCAGTATGTATTATGTGTGTATACCAGTCAGTATGTATTGCATGTGTATACCAGTCAGTATGTATTATGTGTGTATACCAGTCAGTATTTATTATGTGTGTATACCAGTCAGTATGTATTATGTGTGTATACCAGTCAGTGTGTATTATGTGTGTATACCAGTCAGTATGTATTATGTGTGTATACCAGTCAGTATGTATTATGTGTGTATACCAGTCAGTATGTATTATGTGTGTATACCAGTCAGTATGTATTGTGTGTGTGTATACCAGTCAGTATGTATTATGTGTGTATACCAGTCAGTATTTATAATGTGTGTATACCAGTCAGTATGTATTATGCGTGTATAGCAGTCAGTATGTATTATGTGTGTATACCAGTCAGTATGTATTACGTGTGTATACCTACTATGTGTGTATACCAGTCAGTATGTATTATGTGTGTATACCAGTCAGTATCTGATGTGTGTATACGGGTCAGTATGTATTATGTGTGTATACCAGTCAGTATTTATTATGTGTGTATACCAGTCAGTATGTGATGTGTGTATACGAATCAGTATGTATTATGTGTGTATACCAGTCAGTATTTATTATGTGTGTATACCAGTCAGTATGTATTATGTGTGTATACCAGTCCGTATTTATTATGTGTGTATACCAGTCAATATATGTGTGTATACCAGTCAGTATGTATTATGTGTGTATACTAGTCATATGTGTATACTAGTCAGTATGTATTATGTGTGTATACCGGTCAGTATGTATTATGTGTGTATACCAGTCAGTATGCGATGTGTGTATACCAGTCAGTATGTATTATGTGTGTATACCGGTCAGTATGTATTATGTGTGTATACCAGTCAGTATGCGATGTGTGTATACCAGTCAGTATGTATTATGTGTGTATACCGGTCAGTATGTATTATGTGTGTATACCAGTCAGAATGCGATGTGTGTATACCAGTCAGTATGTATTATGTGTGTATACCAGTCAGTATGTATTGTGTGTGTATACCAGTCAGTATGTATTATGTGTGTATACCAGTCAGAATGCGATGTGTGTATACCAGTCAGTATGTATTATGTGTGTATACCAGTCAGTATGTATTATGTGTGTATACCAGTCAGTATGAGTTGGACTACCAACATCTATTATTTTTTTTAGCATTACCCCTTTTGTTATGATGCATATTGAAAGAAATGCATTTTTACTATTTGATGACACGTGACTAAATTGATGCAGATCACCAAGAATACAAGGTTGCAGTCATTGGGATGTTTATATTTAAGAATGTGATTGCTTCTTTTGTTGTTTTCAACCATACCTTTTTTATACCCTGACATTCCCACAATAAATGCTACAATAGGGCTACTGTTTATTTTCCTGCATCCGTGCAAATTTGGGCATATTTTGAAAGGTTTCGAGGCAATTATGGAAAAAATACTGAAAATGAGATGGAGTGGATTTATCCACTCTTAAGAAAAAAAAATTTTGAACGATTTAAACCATACATCCTCACCAAGACGTTACTACTTGCTACAACCTCACTTCATTTGACACTTACACAGATTTAGAAATTAAAGAATTGAAAGTCAACCAGGATTAAGCTGCCATATGTATCCAGATGCACAGTTGTGTGAGTACAAACCTGGTTGCTGTACGCCTGAGGGGCCAGCTGCTTGTACAATGGAGCCAGCTCGGTTGCCAGATGCTGGAAGTTATTCCTGAGTTTGTCCTCCTGAGTAGTACGAAAATTGGATCACAATACATAGAAATAAGTAGGCATTGAGCCTTTCTGCAATGAGTACCTGTTCAGGATGCTCTCCTTGTAGCCGGAACTTGCGCGGTATTTTGCTTCGGGCGTATTTACAACCATTAAAATACATACTCCAGGAACAACCAAAAGAGAAGGAAGCACCACAAGAGTCAGGGTCCTTGCCTTGACATGCGCAGGTACGACTGCAAAGAGAAAGTGAGCACGTCGTCAGGATACTGAACTGTGGCAAAACAATATATGATGTTTACATTGTGTAATTCTTGTCACACTGTGGTACATCCATTTCTGTAGTCCACAAATTCCGTTTTCGACAAAAGTTTGCCCCAGTTTTCTTATACTGTCGCGGTTATCGTACGGCCAAATATTTCACCAAACAAACTGGTACCTTGGCCTGTGTATCATTCTGCGGTATCTAGTATGGTTGACAAATACTGTTCAATACTTCGCTATTTTACCATGATTGACAATGCCATTAAAATTTTACAAGAACAAACAGCGATAGTGTCAGTTTAAGGCTCTAGCTCAGGGGTCGCCAACCTGGCAATTGCGATCTTTGGGACCGTACCAGTCGATCACAAAAATATAAAAGTATTAATATGACATAAGTGACAACCCCACCCGGAGAACAGACAAGAATTTAGACCCCTGAACACACCCGCACGCCTCTGCCTCTCTCTCTTCCGCCTCTCATCCCGCAGCTCTCTAAACCGTGGCCCCAACCCGAGCACGGTCGTCCACTACACCCGCTCGCCTCGCAAACACCAGCTGTAACAATGCATTAAGGCTGATTGTTGCAACAAATCGGACATTTCCTAGCATCCAACATTAAAGAACTCTTCCCTCAACCACGACCATCATCGGGAAGCTAACAAGCCAAATACTAGAGTACGTGAACATTGCTCCAAAGTACAGATTTTGTGTTGAGTTATATGTACAAAAGTAAACATTGACTTGTGCACAGGCAGAATGTATGATAAAATAGGGCGGCAGCTAAAGAAGGACTTCTTTTATCTCATAGGAAAACCCCTACAGGTGAACAACTGATTGTGTTACTTCCGGCACTGACGTAAGACACCCATGTGATTCACGTCCCATATGTGACGATAGGATGAACAAATATTCTGCAGTACTAAGACCATACTGGCCATAATCAGTTTGCTTCTACAGCTGGGGTGCCCAAAGTGCGGCACAGGAGCACTTGTCTGTACTGTAAAGTTCAAATTTGAATGACAATAAAAGGAAGTCTAAGTCTAAGTGGTTAGTTTTAAAGTCACTACATTGGAGAGAATATCAACAAAACACCTCAAGTTATTTGTTTCATCTTTAATTCAAAGGTCTGTTTACATATTTGGCAAACTAAATAGTAACATTAAAGGAGGGCAGAATATATATATATTTATATATATATATATATATATATATACATACATATATATATATATATATATATATATATATATATATATATATATATATATATATATATATATATATATATATATATATATATATATTAATGCTGTCAAATAAAATATTTAATTGCAATAATCTCATTGTTCATAGTTAACTCAAAATAAATCGCAATAATCGCAGATGGATATAATTTTTCGTCATTAATAAGTGTACTCTAGACAGATCATTTTTAAGTTTTTAGTGCCATGACAGGACAATTAATTTGTTTTGATGAAATGTTTTTAGAATTATGCCTTTTCAAACAGCGCAACACTAAAAGTATATAAACAAGAGAATTAAAAAAAAAAAAAAAATGCCTGCAGTGCGTTGGTTTCTTGCCACAGTTTGTATTTTGTAGGAATACATAATTCATATTCCTGCTTTAGGAGCAATTGGATTTATGGGAGAGGAGCTACACTTCCATGTTTAGACAGCAGTTTCATGCATTAATTACACAAAATGTGGATTGTTCCGATCCCGCTTTGATCGTCAAAGATGTTAGGTGATATTTTTTCTACCTGAATAAATGTTTATGATATTTTATTCTTTACATGTTGTACAAATGAATGGTTTAACATGGAGATGGAACATGTTAAAACAGAAAGTAACCAGATATTAACAGAAAATGAACAAATATGTTAATAATCCATCCATTTTCTACTGCTTCTCCCTCAAAATTTGGACAAAATTATATATCTATGATAGATAGATATATAGATAGATAGATAGATAGATAGATAGATAGATAGATAGATAGATAGATAGATAGATAGATAGTCGTTTAAAAATAAAAACATGGATAAATAAGCCCGTGTATTATTTGAATAGCGGATATGTATATATATATATATATATATATATATATATATATATATATATATATATATATATATATGGGATATGACACAATGTTACTGCATACATCATAAGCCAAATTAGGAGCTTTTGTTACCCATTTGCTTACTTACTACTATAGATAGATAGATAGATAGATAGTCGTTTAAAAATAAAAACATGGATAAATAAGCCCGTGTATTATTTGAATAGCGGATATATATATATATATATATATATATATATATATATATATATATATATATATATATATATATATATATATATATATGGGATATGACACAATGTTACTGCATACATCATAAGCCAAATTAGGAGCTTTTGTTACCCATTTGCTTACTTACTACTAACAGATAAGTTGCTTAGTATGTTCACTATGTTATTTAATCAATCAATCAATCAATCAATCAACGTAAATGTATACAGCCCTACATCACAAGTGTCTCAAAGGGCTGCACAAGCCACAACAACATCCTCAGTTCAGATCCCATATCAGGGCATGGAAAAACTCACCCCAATGGGACAATGAGAAACTTTGGAGAGGACCGCAGATGTGGGGACAAACCACCCACCCACCCCACCCACCCCCCCTTGGGCGACCGATGCAATGGACGTCGAGTGGATCTAGCATAATATTGTGAGACTCCAGTCCATAGTGGATCTAACATAATAGTGAGACTCCAGTCCATAGTGGATCTAACATAATAGTGAGAGTCCAGTCCATAGTGGTTCTAACATAATAGTGAGAGTCCAGTTCATAGTGGATCTAACATAATAGTGAGAGTCCAGTCCATAGTGGATCTAACATAATATTGTGAGAGTCCAGTCCATAGTGGATCTAACATAATAGTGAGAGTCCAGTCCATAGTGGATCTAACATAATAGTGTGAGGGTCCAGTCCATAGTGGATCTAACGTAATAGTGAGCGTCCAGTCCATAGTGGATCTAACATAATAGTGAGAGTCCAGTCCATAGTGGATCTAACATAATAGTGAGAGTCCAGTCCATAGTGGATTTAACATAATATTGTGAGAGTCCAGTCCATAGTGGATCTAACATAATAGTGTGAGAGTCCAGTCCATAGTGGATCTAACATAATAGTGAGAGTCCAGTCAATAGTGGATCTAACATAATAGTGAGAGTCCAGTTCATAGTGGATCTAACATAATAGTGAGAGTCCAGTCCATAGTGGATCTAACATAATAGTGAGAGTCCAGTCCATAGTGGATCTAATATAATATTGTGAGAGTCCAGTCCATTGTGCATCTAACATAATAGTGAGAGTTCAGTCCATAGTGGATCTAACATAACAGTGTGGGAGTCCAGTCCATAGTGCATCTAACATAATAGTGAGAGTCCAGTCCATAGTGGATCTAACATAATAGCGAGAGTCCAGTCCATAGTGGATCTAACATAACAGTGTGAGAGTCCAGTCCATAGTGGATCTAACATAATAGTGAGAGTCTAGTCCATAGTGGATCTAACATAATAGTAAGAGTCCAGTCCATAGTGGATCTAACATAATAGTAAGAGTCCAGTCCATAGTGGATCTAACATAATAGTAAGAGTCCAGTCCATAGTGGATCTAACATAATAGTAAGAGTCCAGTCCATAGTGGATCTAACATAATAGCGAGAGTCCAGTCCATAGTGGATCTAACATAATAGTGTGAGAGTCCAGTCCATAGTGGATCTAACATAATAGTGTGAGAGTCCAGTCCATAGTGGGTCTAACATAATAGTGTGAGAGTCAAGTCCATAGTGGATCTAACATAATAATGAGAGTCCAGTCCATAGTGGAGCTAACATAATAGTGAGAGTCCAGTCCATAGTGGATCTAACATAATAGTGAGAGTCCAGTCCATAGTGGATCTAACATAATAGTGAGAGTCCAGTCCATAGTGGATCTAACATAATAGTGAGAATCCAGTTCATAGTGGATCTAACATAATAGTGAGAGTCCAGTCCATAGTGGATCTAACATAATAGTGAGAGTCCAGTCCATAGTGGATCTAACATAATAGTGAGAGTCCAGTCCATAGTGGATCTAACATAATAGTGAGAGTCCAGTCCATAGTGGATCTAACATTATAGTGAGAGTCCAGTCCATAGTGGATCTAACATAATAGTGAGAGTCCAGTCCATAGTGGATCTAACATAATAGTGAGAGTCTAGTCCATAGTGGATCTAGCATAATATTGTGAGAGTCCAGTCCATAGTGGATCTAACATAATAGTGAGAGTCCAGTCCATAGTGGATCTAACATAATAGTGAGAGTCCAGTCCATAGTGGATCTAGCATTATAGTGAGAGTCCAGTCCATAGTGGATCTAGCATAATATTGTGAGAGTCCAGTCCATAGTGGATCTAACATTATAGTGAGAGTCCAGTCCATAGTGGATCTAGCATAATATTGTGAGAGTCCAGTCCATAGTGGATCTAACATAATAGTGAGAGTCCAGTCCATAGTGGATCTGGCATAATATTGTGAGAGTCCAGTCCATAGTGGATCTAACATAATAGTGAGAGTCCAGTCCATAGTGGATCTAACATAATAGTGAGAGTCCAGTCCATAGTGGATCTAACATAATAGTGAGAGTCCAGTCCATAGTGGATCTAACATAATAGTGAGAGTCCAGTCCATAGTGGATCTAACATAATAGTGAGAGTCCAGTCCATAGTGGATCTAACATAATAGTGAGAGTCCAGTCCATAGTGGATCTAACATAATAGTGAGAGCCCAGTCCATAGTGGAGCTAACATAATAGTGAGAGTCCAGTCCATAGTGGTTCTAACATAATAGTGAGAGTCCAGTTCATAGTGGATCTAACATAATAGTGAGCGTCCAGTCCATAGTGGATCTAACATAATAGTGTGAGAGTCCAGTCCATAATGGATCTAACATAATAGTGTGAGAGTCCAGTCCATAGTGGATCTAACATAATCGTGAGAGTCCAGTCCATAGTGGATCTAGCATAAAATTGTGAGAGTCCAGTCCATAGTGGATCTAACATAATAGTGAGAGTCCAGTCCATAGTGGATCTAACATAAGAGTGTGAGGGTCCAGTCCATAGTGGATCTAACATAATAGTGAGAGTCCAGTCAATAGTGGATCTTACATAATAGTGAGAGTCTAGTCCATAGTGAATCTAACATAATAGTGAGAGTCCAGTCCATAGTGGATCTAACATAATAGTAAGAGTCCAGTCCATAGTAGGGCCAGCAGGAGACCATCCCGAGCGGAGACAGGTCAGTAGTGCAGAGACGTTAATAATAATAATAATAATAACAAATAGTTATTTGATTGCAATAAGAAACATATGTTTAATGTATATTAAGCTTTTTGTTCAAATAAAACCGATAATTAATTTTTTTTGTGGTCCCCCTTTATTTTGAAAAGTATCAAAAAACATTTTGGTACCAGTACCAAAATTTTGGTATCGGGACAACCCTACTTCTTAGTGTAGAAAGTATGCTGTAGTGACGGAAGTAGCATAGTACTAAATTCTGCATAGTCAGGGCCAAGGTTTAGACTCATGCAAACAGGTGTACCACAGTTGTAATCTAAAGACAAGCATAAGCAACACAACGTCATGCACCTCTAAAAAAAAATCTCCCGCCAGTCACTTACTCATCATTGAGGCCGCAGCGTCTACTTGTGGGGTTGCCGTATTGGGTGAGGGTGTCGCTCAGCTCGCGGTACAGTTTGTCGGCCAGAGGCTTGGGGACGCCTTCCCAAGCCATGATGAGGATGATGATGACAGCGTTGGCACAGTGGTGGCCTGCACGATGACGCACCAGACACAGCAGCTTCTCCTTCTCACATGATCGACGAATCACCTGATGGCAACCAAAGTTTAGCGTTAGCAAAAATATGCTCCTGCTGCAAAATGAAAGCCATCATCCCACAGCTGTTCATACTTGCATTTAGTTTTTGAATGGAGCCTCATTGAAGTTTGAGGTCATGAACCCAAAAGTTAAAACCAGTCAGTTTCAAAATTAACTACCGTATTTTCTGGACCATAGGGCACACCGGAGTATAAGGTGCACTGTCGATGAGCGGGTCTATTCAGGTCTATTTTCATACAAAAGGTGCACCGGATTATAAGGCGCATTAAAGGCCTACTGAAACCCACTACTACCGACCACGCAGTCTGATAGTTTATATATCCATCCATCCATCCATCTTCTTCCGCTTATCCGAGGTCGGGTCGCGGGGGCAGCAGCCTAAGCAGGGAAGCCCAGACTTCCCTCTCCCCAGCCACTTCGTCCAGCTCTTCCTGTGGGACCCCGAGGCGTTCCCAGGCCAGCCGGGAGACATAGTCTTCCCAACGTGTCCTGGGTCTTCCCCGCGGCCTCCTACCGGTCGGACGTGCCCTAAACACCTCCCTAGGGAGGCGTTCGGGTGGCATCCTGATCAGATGCCCGAACCACCTCATCTGGCTCCTCTCGATGTGGAGGAGCAGCGGCTTTACTTTGAGCTCCTCCCGGATGGCAGAGCTTCTCACCCTATCTCTAAGGGAGAGCCCCGCCACCCGGCGGAGGAAACTCATTTCGGCCGCTTGTACCCGTGATCTTGTCCTTTCGGTCATAACCCAAAGCTCATGACCATAGGTGAGGATGGGAACGTAGATCGACCGGTAAATTGAGAGCTTTGCCTTCCGGCTCAGCTCCTTCTTCACCACAACGGATCGATACAGCGTCCGCATTACTGAAGACGCCGCACCGATCCGCCTGTCAATCTCACGATCCACTCTTCCCTCACTCGTGAACAAGACTCCGAGGTACTTGAACTCCTCCACTTGGGGCAAGATCTCCTCCCCCACCCGGAGATGGCACTCCACCCTTTTCCGGGCGAGAACCATGGACTCGGACTTGGAGGTGCTGATTCTCATCCCAGTCGCTTCACACTCAGCTGCGAACCGATCCAGTGAGAGCTGAAGATCCTGGCCAGATGAAGCCATTAGGACCACATCATCTGCAAAAAGCAGAGACCTAATCCTGCAGACACCAAACCAGATCCCCTCAACGCCTTGACTGCGCCTAGAAATTCTGTCCATAAAAGTTATGAACAGAATCGGTGACAAAGGGCAGCCTTGGCGGAGTCCAACCCTCACTGGAAACGTGTCCGACTTACTACCGGCAATGCGGACCAAGCTCTGGCACTGATCATACAGGGAGCGGACTGCCACAATCAGACAGTCCGATACCCCATACTCTCTGAGCACTCCCCACAGGACTTCCTGAGGGACACGGTCGAATGCCTTCTCCAAGTCCACAAAACACATGTAGACTGGTTGGGCAAACTCCCATGCACCCTCAAGGACCCTGCCGAGAGTATAGAGCTGGTCCACAGTTCCACGACCAGGACGAAAACCACACTGTTCCTCCTGAATCCGAGGTTCGACTATCCGGCGTAGCCTCCTCTCCAGTACACCTGAATAGACCTTACCGGGAAGGCTGAGGAGTGTGATCCCACGATAGTTAGAACACACCCTCCGGTTCCCCTTCTTAAAGAGAGGAACCACCACCCCGGTCTGCCAATCCAGAGGTACCGCCCCCGATGTCCACGCGATGCTGCAGGGTCTTGTCAACCAAGACAGCCCCACAGCATCCAGAGCCTTAAGGAACTCCGGGCGGATCTCATCTACCCCCGGGGCCTTGCCACCGAGGAGCTTTTTAACTACCTCAGCAACCTCAGCCCCAGAAATAGGAGAGCCCACCACAGACTCCCCAGGCACTGCTTCCTCATAGGAAGACGTGTTGGTGGGAAATATATATATATCAATGATGATATCTTAACATTGCAACACATGCGAATACGGGGTTAGCTTACTAAAGTGCAATTTTAAATTTCGGGCGAAATATCCTGCTGAAAACGTATGATGACGCCTGCGCGTGACGTCACGGATTGTAGAGGACATTTTGGGACAGCATGGTGGCCAGCTATTAAGTCGTCTGTTTTCATCGCAAAATTCCACAGTCTTCTGGACATCTGTGTTGGTGAATCTTTTGCAATTTGTTCAATGAACAATGGAGACAGCAAAGAAGAAAGCTGTAGGTGGGAAGCGGTGTATTGCGGCCGACTGCAGCAACACAAACACAGCCGGTGTTTCATTGTTTACATTCCCGGAAGATGACAGTCAAGCTTTACCATTGGCCTGTGGAGAACTGGGACAACAGAGACTCTTACCAGGAGGACTTTGAGTTGGATGCGCAGACGCGGTACCGTGAGTACGCATGCAGCTGCGGCTTCCAAACATTTGATCGCTTGCCCGTACGTGCGTGCCGCTATGTGCATGTCACGTATGTAACTTTGGGGACTTTGGGGAAATATATGTGCTGTATGAACTTTGGGGAGGTGAACGGTACTTTGGGCTGTGGGATTGAGTGTGTTGTGCAGGTGTTTGAGTTGTATTGGCGGGTTATATGGACGGGAGGGGGGAGGTGTTTGTTATGCGGGATTAATTTGTGGCATATTAAATATAAGCCTAGTTGTGTTGTGGCTAATAGAGTATATATATGTCTTGTTTTTATTTACTGTTTTAGTCATTCTCAGCTGAATATCAGGTCCCACCTGCCTCTCACAGCATCTTCCCTATCTGAATCACTCCCACTGCCCTCTAGTCCTTCACTCTCACTTTCCTAATCCACAAATCTTTCATCCTCGCTCAAATTAATGGGGAAATCGTCGCTTTCTCGGTCCGAATCGCTCTCGTTGCTGGTGGCCATGATTGTAAACAATGTGCAGATGTGAGGAGCTCCACAACCTGTGACGTCACGCTACTCGTCTGCTACTTCCGGTACAGGCAAGGCTTTTTTATCAGCGACCAAAAGTTGCGAAATATGGCAATATCGCGAAATGATCAAGTATGACACATAGAATGGACCTGCTATCCCCGTTTAAATAAGAAAATCGCATTTCAGTAGGCCTTTAAAGGAGTCATATTATTATGATTTTTTTTCTAAATGTAAAACACGTCTCGTCTCGATTACTGTAACGCATTATTTTCGGGTCTCCCTATGTCTAGCATTAAAAGATCAGGACTCCTCTTCCTCCTATCCAGGAGATCGCAAAAAGCCGCTGCCTGACCAGGGCTCAGAAAATCTGCAAAGACTCCTCCCACCCCCTCTATTGAGAATAAAGAACTTATGTGTGAAATTATTAACACATTAGCGTAAAATATCCAATAATATTATTTATCTCATTCACGTAAGAGACTAGACGTATAAGATTTCATGGGATTTAGCGATTAGGAGTGACAGATTGTTTGGTAAACGTATAGCATGTTCTATATGTTATAGTTATTTGAATGACTCTTACCATAATATGTTACGTTAACATACCAGTTGGTTATTTATGCCTCATATAACGTACACTTATTCAGCCTGTTGTTCACTATTTTGTATTTATTTTAAATTGCCTTTCAAATGTCTATTCTTGGTGTTGGGTTTTATCAAATACATTTCCCTAAAAATGCGACTTATATATGTTTTTTCCCTTCTTTATTATGCATTTTCGGCCGGTGCGACTTATACTCCAGAGCGACTTATACTCTGAAAAATACAGTAGTTGCTGTGGTAGAATCCAGGTTAATACTGCCTTTTTTAATTTTGAAGCTTACTTTGCACTGAACAGGAGAGTCACTCTGTTTTCATGCTTTGTAACTCGACAGTAGTTATGATGTCGTTTCACGTTGTTTAGCAATAACTTTTTAGACATAACAAAGCATTGAGGCGGGTGTTGTTGACACGATGTAACTATAAAAGACAGCATCAAAACACATACAGTACAGGCCAAAAGTTTGGACACCGCTTCTCATTCAATGCGTTTTCTTTATTTTCATGACTATTTACATTGTAGATTGTCACATCAAAAATACGAATGAACACATGTGGAGTTCTTAGTGGGTAGTGGTTAGAGTGTCCGCCCTCAGATCATACCAAAGACTATAAAAATGGGACCCATTACCTCCCAGGTTGGCACTCAGCATTAAGGGTTGGAATTGGGGGTTAAATCACCAAAAATTATTCCCGGGCGCGGCCACCGCTGCTGCCCACTGCTCCCCTCACCTCCCAGGGGGTTATCAAGGGTGATGGGTTTAAATGCAGAGAATAATTTCGCCACACCTAGTCTGTGTGTGACAATCATTGGTACTTTAACTTTATGTTCTTTAACAAAAAAAAGGTGAAATAACTGAAAACATGTTTAATATTCTAGTTTCTTCAAAATAGCCACTCTTTGCCACTCTTTTTCGCACACTCTTGGCATTCTCTCTGTGAGCTTCAAGAGGCAGTCTCCTGAAATGATTTTCACTTCACAGGTGTCATAGTTTTGACGCCTTCAGTGACAATCTACAATGTAAATAGTCTTGAAAATAAAGAAAAGGCATTGAAATGAGAAGGTGTGTCCAAACTTTCGGCCTGTACTGTACATCTGTATGGCCAGTGACGTGCTGTCAGGGGAGGCAAGTGAGGCAGTGCCTCACCTTACCACCAGGGGGGTAAAAGGCTTAACCATGAGCTGTTCAAAAACGAAGTCATAAAATAAAATAAGTTTTAATATTTTTCTTTTGGTCTATGCTTTCTATGTGATTTTGGTGGGGTTCCTGTATATTTTGACATTTTTTATGGTCAAAATCGCGGAAATTCCGTGTTTCCTGATGAAAATAACGCGGCAGACGAGAAGTGAGGCAGACACAGCTGGTGCCTCCGCGGCTACACACAAAGTGTATTGAGCGTGTGCGTGCGAGGGGGCTCATGCGAGGGTAAAAGGCAGGCCATGAGGCAGCAAGTACCTCTGCCTCAAAGTAGGGGGCGATGTTATTGTCAACTTGCAGTTCAATGCCTCAGCAGTACTCTGACTCGCCACACTGGGAGAAGTGAGGGCGCTCAAGCTAGCAGACACATGTCTCTCCAGTGGAAGCCAGCCTTTTTTTAAAAACTATTTTTAACTGTATTCATAACAAATATGGCCTTTTTATAAGAGTAAGCCAGCGTTTGTGGTTTTTTTTTGTCAGATGCAAAAATATTGTTTTATTTCTTGGAATTTAATTGAATTAAATGAATGTGTCTGCCAATATGGAGGATTAAATACTGTAACTAAGATTAAATACTTCTCTAAACTGGACTTTAAGACAAAATTAATGTGATCATACAAAGTACGTTTACATGGAGGATAGTTATTGCTGCTTCACATACGAATACAGCAGTGACGTGCAGTCACTAGAGGCAGGTGATGGAAAGAAAAAAAATGTAAAAAGAAAAAAAAAAAATTTAATTGTTATATGTATCCAGTGATTATACTATAAAGTTATTTTCCATTTAACTTCACCAGTTTTAGATTATTTTTATTCAAAATCGCTGAATTTTCACATTTGCCGTTCAAATACTGAGAAGAGACGGTGCGGTGATCAGCAGCCAGTTGAGGCATGTCACTCAGTGCCGCAACATGGATTGCGCAATGACTCGGCTAACTGCTGGCCTGCTGTGCAGTGAGACTGTATTGCTATATGAATTATATTATACATTTCCATAGTTTAGTTAGCTGAGGTATATAATGTACAGTGTATTTTGTCAACAACTGTATGTGTGTAACGTATTTCTTGTGCTGAGCGATTATAAAACGGCTGCAAAAGACACACTGGCTGAGGCTCCAGTAGCCCCGCCTCCTGCACCCCCGCCGTAGAATTGTTATATCAACTAAAGCCCACACTTACACTTTCCACGTGCAAGATTGAATCTATTTAAAAAAGTTATTTCATAAGAAGCCAAAAAGTGCAAAAACAATCATGTTCGTGTTGGAGGAGTTGGGAATGACTGCAGGGCCACAACATTAGGTACACCTGCAGACTGCAGGCGTACCTAATTCACAACTCCTCCAACACGAACATTATTGTTTTTGCACTTTTTGGCTTCTTATTAAATAACTTTTGTAACCTATTTTCATGGGCTTTCCTCTTTGTGATGTTAAGTTCCTGTTATGCGCTGTTGTACAGTATATACCTTGAGCGCTTATTTTGAAGGCGCTAAGAGCGGAAGTGATGACATGGGGTGGAGCGGAAGTTTTTGAAAGAAGGTAAATAAAGTGGTCCTCGTGTCAACTGGAGCCTCCGTGTTTGTTATTTTGTAGTTTCATACAGTATAGGCGACATTTATAAACCCTCGGTTACACTTTTTTAAATAGATTCAATCTTGCACGTGGAAAGTTTAAGTGAGGGCTTTAGTTGCGGCGCATGGACTTAATTTCTAAATAAAGGTAAGACCATAATAACGTTTTTTTTTATTAAATGTGCTTTTTTGTGTGCTACAGTTTGTATGTGTAAAGTTAAAGTTAAGTTAAAGTACCAATGATTGTCACACACACACTAGGTGTAATGAAATTTGTCCTCTGCATTTGACCCATCCCCTTGTTCACCCCCTGGGAGGTGAGGGGAGCAGTGGGCAGCAGCGGCGCCGCGCCCGGGTATCATTTTTGGTGATTTAACCCCCAATTCCAACCCTTGATGCTGAGTGCCAAGCAGGGTAGAATGCTGGTATGAGCTTTTAAACATAACCCGTTAACTGCTGCCAATCAAATGGTGAATAAGATATTCTTTAGGGTTCATATGTTTGTAAATCTGACTGTGATGAAGTCAGTGCCTCACCAGCCATCAACCTCACCGCACGTCACTGGAATACAGAAAGGTAAGATACACTCACAATACTTGATTTCTTTTGTTAAAAGCAAATGGGACCAAAAAGTATTTAATAACAACTTTATCAAATACTTTTTGGACCCATTTATCATATATAACGTTTTTATGAAAGCAAATTACTCCCTTCTTTTTCCTGTTATTCTAATGTACAACCTAAATCAACAATGATTAGAGCTGCACATATGAATTTAAGTACAAAAAAGAGAAGAAGAAAATAAACCTCCAAAAGTATCTATGGTGTATAGTTGACTGCACGTCACTGTGTATGGCAGTATTTAACAATTTCCCTTGTGCATCAATAAAGTTTGTTTAAGTTTAAGTCTAATTATCAGTTTACCGCCCAGCCCTACTGACTAGTAATAATAATAATAATAATAATGACAATAACAGTAATAATACTAACACAGACGTTATGTCCTTACCCATTTAGCAATCGGGCATCCTCTTGAGCTCTTTCCTTCTCTGCCTGTGTATACCACTTTTTCTATCCGGATAGCATCTCCTTTCTCTCCATACCTGCACACGAGAAAAGTAACACAGGTCAGATCTGGATTATACTCCCCCCATCCAAAGCAGTCCTGATCCTATTAGAACTGTAGAGGTCAGTCATATTTGCCATAGTCAATGCAAGATGTACTATCTTTGTCTCAGTCAAAACACTAGAGGGCAGTGTTTTCCTGCACTGCAAAAACTGAAATCTAAGTAAGATTGAATATCTCAAATAAGGGTGATATTTGCTTATTTTCTGTCTGATAAGATAATTCTTCTCACTAAGCAGATTTTATGTTAGAGTGTTTTACTTGTTTTAAGGGTTTTGGTCCTATATGATCTCAGTAAGATATTACAGTTTGTTGCTGAGATTTGATGACCTATATTGAGTAAAACATGCTTGAAACTATTTTAGTCCTAATCATACCCAGCAATGGTGCACAGGAAGGCGGGGAAGAAAAGGGGAAAAGGCGACTAAATTGGTCAAAAGTCCAAAAAATAAATACTTGACTTTCAGTGAATACTAGCTATATATAAATATGTACAAACCCCGTTTCCATATGAGTTGGGAAATTGTGTTAGATGTAAATATAAACGGAATACAATGATTTGCAAATCATTTTCAACCCATATTCAGTTGAATATGCTACAAAGACAACATATTTGATGTTCAAACTGATACTTTTTTTTTTTTTTTTTGCAAATAATCATTAACTTTTGAATTTGATGCCAGCAACACGTGACAAAGAAGTTGGGAAAGGTGGCAATAAATACTGATAAAGTTGAGGAATGCTCATCAAACACTTATTTGGAACAACCCACAGGTGAACAGGCAAATTGGGAACAGGTGGGTGCCATGATTGGGTATAAAAGTAGATTCCATGAAATGCTCAGTCATTCACAAACAAGGATGGGGCGAGGGTCACCACTTCGTCAACAAATGCGTGAGCAAATTGTTGAACAGTTTAAGAAAAACCTTTCTCAACCAGCTATTGCAAGGAATTTAGAGATTTCACCATCTACGGTCCGTTATATCATCAAAGGGTTCAGAGAATCTGGAGATATCACTGCATGTAAACAGCTAAGTCCGTGACCTTCAAACCCTCAGGCTGTACTGCATCATTAAGCGACATCAGTGTGTAAAGGATATCACCACATTGGCTCAGGAACACTTCAGAAACCCACTGTCAGTAACTACAGTTGGTCGCTACATCTGTAAGTGCAAGTTAAAACTCTCCTATGCAAGGCAAAAACCGTTCATCAACAACACCCAGAAATGCCGTCGACTTAGCTGGGCCTGAGCTCATCTAAGATGGACTGATGCAAAGTGGAAAAGTGTTCTGTGGTCTGACGAGTCCACATTTCAAATTGTTTTTGGAAACTGTGGACGTTGTGTCCTCCGGACCGAAGAGGAAAAGAACCATCCGGATTGTTATAGGCGCAAAGTGTAAAAGGCAGCATGTGTGATGGTATGGGGGTGTATTAGTGCCCAAGACATGGGTAACTTACACATCTGTGAAGGCACCATTAATGCTGAAAGGTACATACAGGTTTTGGAGCAACATATGTTGCCATCCAAGTAGGGCTGAAACGACGCGTCGACGTAGTCGACGTCATCGGTTACGTAAATACGTCGACGCCGTTTTTGTGCTTCGACGCGTCGCATATTTACGTCACACTACCGTCATGGCGGAGCGCAAAGCAGACGATGCGAGCGGTGCGAGCGAGGGGAAAAAAGCACGCCAAAAGTCGTCAAAAGTGTGGAAGTATTTCAATAAACGGCCTAAGAA
>NC_084559.2:4155000-4222500 GCF_033978685.3 Nerophis lumbriciformis | reverse complement strand
TGACTGAGTGGCCATACTTTTTTTTTTTGTAAATAAAAGCCATGCCTTTTGAAAAAACTGGCCTACATTTATTTTTTCATCTTCATTTTAAATAAAAAAATAATCGGTAAAAGGAAAAATAATCTATAGATTAATCGAAAAAAATAATCTATAGATTAACCGATTAATCGAAAAAATAATCTATAGATTAATCGATAGAAAAATAATCGTTAGCTGCAGCCTTACATCCAAGCAACGTTACCATGGACGCCCCTGCTTATTTCAGCAAGACAATGCCAAGCCACGTGTTACATCAACGTGGCTTCACAGTAAAAGAGTGCGGGTACTAGACTGGCCTGCCTGTAGTCCAGACCTGTCTCCCATTGAAAATGTGTGGCGCATTATGAAGCCTAAAATACCACAACTGAGACCCCCGGACTTTTGAACAACTTAAGCTGTACATCAAGCAAGAATGGGAAAGAATTCCACCTGAGAAGCTTCAAAAATGTGTCTCCTCAGTTCCCAAACCTTTACTGAGTGTTGTTAAAAGGAAAGGCCATGTAACACAGTGGTGAACATGCCCTTTCCCAACTACTTTGGCACGTGTTGCAGCCATGAAATTCTAACTTAATTATTATTTGCAAAAAAAAAAAAAAAAGTTTATGAGTCGTCAAAAGTCCCCAAAAAATGTTCAAAATACCTACCCAGGTTCAAGTCCCATAAGTGCCGCCGCCAGCGACGCAAGTCCCGGGATGCCCAAAATGTCCATAATACACCCAGCCGAGTCCCACGGGGAGGGGGGATAAAAGTTGGAAAAGTCTGCAAAAGTCCCAAAAATGTTCAAAATACCTACCCAGGTTGGAGTCCCACATGGAGTGGTACAAGTCTTAAGACTTATGGCACTCGAACCCTGGTGTGATTTTTGAACATTTTACCGACTTTTCTCACTGCTCTCCCCGCCTTCCCGTGGGACTTTGCTGGGCGCGTTTTGGACATTTTGGGCATCCTGTCCGGCGGCGGGACTTGTGGGACTCGAACCTGGGTAGGTATTTTGAACATTTTTGGGACTTTTGCCGACTTTTCCTACTTTTTTAAGGTATTTTTTGGTCTATTGAAGTTAGCTAATTTTACTTGTTTTGGAAAGTCTTGACAAGCCAAATTTTCTTGTTCTATTGGCAGATAATTTTGCTTAGTTCAAATAAAATACCCCTCATTTTCGTTTTTTTTTTTCTTGTTTTTGAACACTGACTTTTTGCAGTGTGGGAGTGTGCAGCCACAACTTGCATTGGCTGCTTAGCTTCCTGGGAAGTAGTAGTCAAGATTTTTTTTAAGGGAAGGGCAGAACTTGATGTTGCTGTGCATGCAGGTTGCTTTTTCTGAGTAACAACTGACTTTTCTCATCAATTGATGAATGAATATGAATTTCAATAGGTGACCCCTGCACATACTTGCCAACCCTCCCGAATTTTCCGGGAGACTCCCGAAATTCAGCGCCTCTCCCGAAAACCTCCCGGGACAAATATTCTCCCGAAAATCTCCCCATTTTCAGCCGGAGCTGGAGGCCACGCCCCCTCCAGCTCCATGCGGACCTGAGTGAGGACAGCCTTTTTTCACGACGGGAGGACAACAGGGTGACAAGAACTAAATCATCCAGACTAGAGATACATTGTATTATTATGTTTATCTTACCTAAAAATAAATATATTTATTAATTTAAAAAAAAAATATATATATATATACATTTTTACTGTATTTTGCTAAAAACATCAAAATTAATTGTATTTTTATTTGTATTTTTTCTGACTCCTTATTACATCCAGCCATAAAATTATACATTAAAATAAACATATTTGAAATAATTAATTTTAAATTATCATAATAATTCATTTAAAATGACCATATTTAATTATTAAAATAATTGCTTGTTTATCAACAACTTTAGCATTTTATTCATTACATTTTGAAGCTCTCAGAAGCCAAGTTATGTTATATTCCTTAAAATTTATTTATGCAAGTTTGAAGTATCAATTATCGAAACACAGTTTTGTTTGCATATTTTCAGGATGTAGATATATATATATGTATATGTATGTATATATATATATATATGTATGAAATACTTGACTTGGTGAATTCTAGCTGTCAATATACTCCTCCCCTCTTAACCACGCCCCCGCCCTCAACCACGCCCCTGTTCCACCCCTGACCACGCCCCCATCCCCCCACCTCCTGAAATCGGAGGTGTCAAGGTTGGCAAGTATTCCCCTGCACTTCAATGTACATACTTGCCAACCTTGAGACCTCCGAATTCGGGCGATGGGGGGGGGGGGGTGTATATTTTCAAGTATTTCTTATATATCCATCCATCCATTTTCTACCGCTTATTCTCTTCGGGGTCGCGGGGGGCGCTGGAGCCTATATACCGTATTTTTCGGACTATAAGTCGCAATTTTTTTCATAGTTTGGTGGTGCGACTTATACTCAGGAGCGACTTATGTGTGAAATTATTAACACATTAGCGTAAAATATCAAATAATATTATTTATCTCATTCACGTAAGGGACTAGACGTATAAGATTTCATGGGATTTAGCGATTAGGAGTGACAGATTGTTTGGTAAACGTATAGCATGTTCTATATGTTATAGTTATTTGAATGACTCTTACCATAATATGTTACGTTAACATACCAGTTGGTTATTTATGCCTCATATAACGTACACTTATTCAGCCTGTTGTTCACTATTCTTTATTTATTTTAAATTGCCTTTCAAATGTCTATTCTTGGTGTTGGATTTTATCAAATAAATTTCCCCCAAAAATGCGACTTATATGTTTTTTTCCTTCTTTATTATGCATTTTTGGCCGGTGCGACTTATACTCCGGAGCGACTTATACTCCAAAAAATACAGTAATTGGAGTCTTAAATAGGTCAATAATTCCTAACAACATTGATTTTAATTGTTTTATTATTATTTGAGCAATGACAGTGGCCCCACTCAAATATTAACACATAATTAGTCATCTCACTGTGAAGTGAAGTGAAGTGAAGTGAATTATATTTGTATAGCGCTTTTCTCTAGTGACTCAAAAGCGCTTTTTACATAGTGAAACCCAATATCTAAGCATGTTGCTTTTGTAGCTGTTTCAGCAGATTTTAATTGCTGTTTTGGGCAGTAGATAGGATCTTTGATCCAAGACACAACTTACATTTAACTAAAAAGTTATTTTCTTTGTGCTCGACAAAAGAACAGTAGTGAGAATATCTCCATGTTAAGAAACTCGGCTTCGGCTCCGACATGATGTCTTGTTAGTAAACACAGCCCCCCACCCCCTCCCTACACACACACACACACACTCACACACACACACACACACACACACACACACACACACACACACACAGCGCGCCTCTTCTCTTCCTTGTGAGACAGGAAGAATCAGAAGGACGACACCGCAGCTCTCCAATAAAACACAGTCAGATCTTCTCAGTTTCTAGCCGATACTAGTGAAGTGAATTATATTTATATAGCACTTTTCTCTAGTGACTCAAAGTGCTTTACATAGTGAAACCCAATATCTAAGTTACATTTAAACCAGTGTGGGTGGCACTGGGAGCAGGTGGGTAAAGTGTCTTGCCCAAGGACACGACGGCAGTGACTGGGATGGCGGGAGCGGGGATCGAACATGGAACCCTCAAGTTGCTGGCACGGCCACACTACCAACCGAGCTGTACCGCCACTGTTCATTTTAATCATATTCAATAAATATATTTAATATACTTACAGTTTACAACCTTAACATTGGTTAATCGCAAAATATGTTATTTATTGAAGACATGAACTTAAGGCTTAGGTCAGGCTGATGACAAAAATAAGTACTAATCAAATATACTGCAAGGGACTCATAAATAACTGACAATTTATTTTACAAACAATTATGTTGTTATAAAATAAATAAACTAAATTAACAATTTATATTTTTCTTAACTAAACGGCCGAAAAAATGAAAGTGCAAATGACAATATAGCTTCAACTTTAGTCATAATTTTTGCGCTTGAGAAACTTCTCTTTGACTTTAGCTCCAGAATTCTTCTGTTTGTTTGATATTGTCATTACTGCCACAAGTGACAAGTGGTGGAAAAGTGTATTACAAGTAAATACCACTGCAGTCCATACGGCCCAACGAGGGTTTAACAAACAACTGGTCCAGACCTCAAGAAAATGTTTTAAAAGTAGCTTAAATTCATTACAGGTCCCCTTGAACATGTGTGTGGTTTATCTGTTTATAGAACACAGACAGAACAATGAACATCTCTGTGTCTGTCTCCTTTCTTTGTGTCGCAGCTGAATCAATAAAGTGCTGTGCTCCCTTTGCTGTCCACAAAACGAGGCGTTCGGGAGC
Source organism: Nerophis lumbriciformis (assembly GCF_033978685.3). NCBI lineage: Eukaryota > Metazoa > Chordata > Actinopteri > Syngnathiformes > Syngnathidae > Nerophis > Nerophis lumbriciformis. Next base: position 4,218,118 of record NC_084559.2, on the reverse strand, counting down.
ACTGTGGAACCCTGAGTGTTACGCTTTCAGACCGTCTCCGTGCTTTATTATTAAGTACAATTGCAAAATTATCCACCATAGGGCCAAATGAAGTTGTGAGTACCAACACCTTGATAAAGAAGGTGAGACACACCTATAAACATATATATGTGGTTCACAAAGGACTTGTACTACAAACCCCATTTCCATATGAGTTGGGAAATTGTGTTAGAAGTAAATATAAACGGAATACAATGATTTGCAAATCCTTTTCAACCCATATTCAGTTGAATATGCTACAAAGACAACATATTTGATGTTCAAACTGATAAACTTTTTTTTGTTGTTGCAAATAATCATTAACTTTAGAATTTGATGGCAGCAACACGTGACAAAGAAGTTGGGAAAGGTGGCAATAAATACTGATAAAGTTGAGGAATGCTCATCAAACACTTATTTGGAACATCTCACAGGTGTGCAGGCTAATTGGGAACAGGTGGGTGCCATGATTTGGGTATAAAAACAGCTTCCCATAAAATGCTCAGTCTTTCACAAGAAAGGATGGGGGCGAGGTACACCCCTTTGTCCACAACTGCGTGAGCAAATAGTCAAACAGTTTAAGAACAACGTTTCTCAAAGTGCAATTGCAAGAAATTTAGGGATTTCAACATCTACGGTCCATAATATCATCAAAATGTTCAGAGAATCTGGAGAAATCACTCCACGTAAGCGACATGGCCGGAAAGCAACATTGAATGACCGTGACCTTCGATCCCTCAGACGGCACTGTATCAAAAACCGACATCAATCTCTAAAGGATATCACCACATGGGTTCAGGAACACTTCAGAAAACCACTGTCACTAAATACAGTTGGTCGCTACATCTGTAAGTGCAAGTTAAAGCTCTACTATGCAAAGCGAAAGCCATTTATCAACAACACCCAGAAACGCCGCCGGCTTCTCTGGGCCCGAGATCATCTAAGATGGACTCATGCAAAGTGGAAAAGTGTTCTGTGGTCACATTTCAAATTGTTTTTGGAAATATTCGACATCGTGTCATCCGGACCAAAGGGGAAGCGAACCATCCAGACTGTTATCGACGCAAAGTTGAAAAGTCAGCATCTGTGATGGTATGGGGGTGTATTAGTGCCCAAGGCATGGGTAACTTACACATCTGTGAAGGCACCATTAATGCTGAAAGGTACATACAGGTTTTGGAACAACATATGCTGCCATCTAAGCGCCGTCTTTTCCATGGACGCCCCTGCTTATTTCAGCAAGACAATGCCAAGCCACATTCAGCACGTGTTACAACAGCGTGGCTTCGTAAAAAAAGAGTGCGGGTACTTTCCTGGCCCCGCCTGCAGTCCAGACCTGTCTCCCATCGAAAATGTGTGGCGCATTATGGAGCGTAAAATACGACAGCGGAGACCCCGGACTGTTGAACGACTGAAGCACTACATAAAACAAGAATGGGAAAGAATTCCACTTTCAAAGCTTCAACAATTAGTTCCCAATCGTTTATTGAGTGTTGTTAAAAGAAAAGGCCATGTAACACAATGGTGAACATGCCCTTTCCCAACTACTTTGGCACGTGTTGCAGCCATGAAATTCTAAGTTAATTATTATTTGCAAAAAAAAAATTAAGTTTATGAGTTTGAACAACAAATATCTTGTCTTTGTAGTGCATTCAATTGAATATGGGTTGAAAAGGATTTGCAAATCATTGAATTCCGTTTGTATTTACATCTAACACAATTTCCCAACTCATATGGAAACGGGGTTTGTAAATCCTGTATTATGAACATATGCTTACTTATTTCTGCAAGTCAACTTGTATGGGGGAGTGTATGGGCCGGGTCTGGGATCAGGGGTTGTGTCAGGGCGGGGTCAGGTCATCGGAACTTGTCAGAAGCTCGCTCATGGTTCATATCAAATCTCCTGACAGCTTGATACCTGCCATTGTGAAAACTTCCAACCCTGACCAGATTTGGCGTGACAGTGAGCACAAAAGCTTCCCGGTGAAAGGGAATCACCCGAAGATGGCAGAGAGTTTGGGGCGGGGGGGTGTGGGGGGTAAGCTCTATCACCACAGGAAGGCCGGCCCGGGTCAGGGGTGGGTCAAAGGTCATGCAGGAACTGAGGGGTCTTACTGAGTTACGTCATTTCTCAAACAACAATAAAGTTTCTGGCCTAACATCCCCCTCAGTCCTCAGTGGGGACTAATGACACAGTAGAACAATTCACCGTGAACAATGGATGTTTGCCATTAAAGGGGCAAAAAAAACAAAAAAACGTGTAAGTAAATATGCAGAAATCATTTTAAGAGGACTTAAGTCTTTTCATTTGTCGAGTTGCAAGCCATCTTAAGATGCACCTTGTTGCCTCATATAAAAATGAAAAACAATCAAATGTCATGCCTGAGAATATTTCCATTCCTCCAAATCACTGCATTCTTAAATGGTAATGCACTTTTTATTCTTATTTTGCTCATCAATCACAATCGTTATGAAAGACATGCATACCTGCCAACTTTTGAAATCAGAAAAACCTAGTAGCCAGGGTCCAAGGGCCGCAGGCCCCGGTAGGTCCAGGACAAAGTCCTGGTGGAGGATTCAGGGCTTCGCCCCCCGACGCAAAATGATTATTAGCATTCAGACAGGTTAAAATGTTGCTAAAACCATCACTTTTCTATCAGTCACAGTGACTTTTCAAAACAAAAATATTACAGCAAAAATCATATGGGTTGATTGACATGTTTATTCTGTAAGCTAACTTCAATAGTTTGAAATTATTTTGACAGTCAATGCCAGTTATCCTGTCAACCTTTCACAAGACTTCAATTTGTTAATTGAAAGTATAAACAGTATAAACACTTTTTACAGTAAACAAATGGTAAAACAGTACTAAACAATTCCATTAAAAAAAAAAATTGGTGTCATTATTAACTTTCTGTCCAAGCTTGTATAATCTACTGCCTTGTTCAATTGTAAAAAATATTCTGTGCCTAAAATTCACATTTCTATCACAATTATCATACTGTAAACATGGCAAGCTAACTTCATTAAAATTAATAGTCCTGTCAATAGCATGGAATTACAATTCAAATGTAGTTTTTTTGTAAGCCTTTCAAAAGAATTCAAAATATGAAAAATTAATGAAAATTAATTTAAGCCATCAGACACTTGAAAAGTGGCACATCACATCTCGAATGTAATCATTTGAACTTTTCAACAGAAATAGCACTGCAAAAATATTAAGGACATACTTCTGTATTTTGGTAGTTATGCTGTCAACATTTAACAAGATTTCTTCAACTTGGACTTGTTTTAAATGTTTTATGCCACTTCAAGTTGTCAAAGACGTGCTGTGAAATACAGCCGACAAGATTGCGCACCAAACACGAAGCAAGGCCAAAGCGCATGCATGGTGCAGGAGAACAAAGGACTTCTTTCATTTAAGGTTTGTGATAAACCATCACACTCATTCGTTAAAAGGACTCTATAGTAATATAAAGCGAGTTTTTCTGGACATTATCATGCAAGAAAAGTTTATTTTTGGGACCGCGATCACCGCGTAATGATTTTTAAAGGTTGCATTACAAACATTTAACTGTCCCATGTGATCAGCCAGTGCGATTGGAAGTCCATGCTCAATTATTGCCTCCGTAAATAAAACTTCGGCATTTATCACATCCAAAGAATCTGTTTGGGCGACGAAAAACGTTGAAAGTTTTCCACTTGTATCGCTAGCGACGGCATTAGACTTGTGTTTTTTTGTCCCAACGTGGTCTTTTACATCGCTAATTCCTCCGTGTCCGATCGAAAAATCTTGTCTGCACAAGGTGCAATTCGCGTAGTTTTCACCCTTTTTTTTTTTTTTAATTAATGAAGAACCGTATTTTTTATCACTGCAACCGTAACCCGGAATAGGTTGATGAAAACCGTACGAATTACGGGAAAACCGGAGTAGTTGGCAGGTATGGACATGACGACGGATATTTTTTAGGTTTTTTTATGCATTCTAACTTGTAAATAAACGTAAACAAAAGTCCGCTTACAGTCCTCTATTCCGCCTGTAAAATCCAATAAATAATAAATGCTAAAGATGTCCGATATTATCAGACGATAAATGCTTTAAAATGTAATATCGGAAATTATCGGTATCGGTTTCAACCTCCCGATTTTCCCGGGAGACTCCCAAATTTCAGTGCCCCTCCCGAAAATCTCCCGGGGCAACCATTCTCCCGAATTTCTCCCGATTCCCACCCGGACAACATTATTGGGGGCGCGCCTTAAAGGCACTGCCTTTAGCGTCCTCTACAACCTGTCGTCACGTCCACTTTTCCTCCATACAAACAGCGTGCCGGCCCAGTCACATAATATATGCGGCTTTTACACACACACAAGTGAATGCAATGCATACTTGGTCAACAGCCATACAGGTCACACTGAGGGTTGCCGTATAAACAACTTTAACACTGTTACAAATATGTGCCACACTGTGAACCCACACCAAACAAGAATGACAAACGCATTTCGGGAGAACATCCGCACCGTAACACAACAGAACAAATACCCAGAACCCCTTGCAGCACTAACTCTTCCGGGACGCTACAATATACACCCCCCGCTAACACCAAACCCCGCCAACATCAAGCTAAACACAACAAAGATGCAACAAACAGCAAAATATGAATGCAAAGAGTAATAAACACCTACAATATGATATATCATCACTTTTATGCAGAAATGTGTTGTAAAAACTTGCTTCCGCGTCTGTTTCTGACACATGCATTCTGGGCTGGCAGATTTCAACCATTGAAATACTTTCTGTTGTTCAAGACTTACGGTCATTTGAAAACAGCACTGCACATCGTGATCTTTTTGTAACAAACAGCAAAATATGAATGCAATATGTGTGATGAACACCTAAAATATGATATATTATCATGTAAAAATGTGCTTCCGCATCTGTTTCTGACACACGCGTTTGGGGCTGGCTGCTATGAAAACAAACCCCGCCCACTCTGCTTTGTACCTGCTGTGTCGCAGATTACTGTAATAACTCCTATAACATTCAAAAGCGCAGATTTCGACCATTGAAATACTTTCTATAGTTCAAGACTTACGGGAATTTAAAAACAGCACTGCACATTATAATGGCAAATACACTTTTGATGTTAAAGGTCTAAAAAAATTATGTAGAACGCCGTATTTTGCCCAGCTCTGCTATACTTGTAGCTAGTTAATTTATGATTTTGAGTGAAAATGGATTAAAATCATGTAATAGGCTTTCAATATATATATATATTGATGCAAATTGTACCACTTCTGTATAGAGATAGCCGATAATGGTTTTTTTTGCCAATATTCCGATATTGTCCAACTCTTAATTACCGATTCCGATATCAACCGATACCGATATATACAGTCGTGGAATTAACACATTATTATGCCTAATTTTGTTGTGATGCCCCGCTGGATGCATTAAACAATGTAACAAGGTTTTCCAAAATAAATCAACTCAAATTATGGGAAAAAAAAGCCAACATGGCACTGCCATATTTATCATTGAAGTCAGAAAGTGCATTATTTTTTTTAGCATGCCTCAAAACAGCAGCTTGGAATTTGGGACATGCTCTCCCTGAGAGAGCATTAGGAGGTTGAGGTGGGCGGGGTTGAGTTAGGTGGTAGCGGGGGGTGTATATTGTAGCGTCCCGGAAGACTTAGTGCTGCAAGGGGTTTCTGGGTATTTGTTCCGTTGTGTTTATGTTGTGTTACGGTGCGGATGTTCTCTCGAAATGTGTTTGTCATTCTTGTTTGGTGTGGGTTCACAGTGTGGCGCATATTTGTAACAGTGTTAAAGTTGTTTTTACGGCCACCCTCAGTGTGACCTGTATGGCTGTTGACCAAGTATGAATGCATTCACTTGTGTGTGTGAAAAGCCGTAGATATTATGGGACTGGGCCGGCACGCAAAGGCAGTGCCTTTAAGGTTTATTGGCGCTCTGTACTTCTCCCTACGTCCGTGTACACAGCGGCGTTTTAAAAAGTCACACATTTTACTTTTTGAAACCGATACCGATAATTTCCGATATTACATTTTAAAGCATTTATCGGCTGATAATATCGGCAGTCCGATATTATCGGACATTTCTACTTCTGTTGCCGTGGTGAATGCCTGTGACCTGCGGCTGCAGGCCAGACACCATTGTGGGCAAAAGAGCTCAGTCGACAAAAGCCACACACTGTCATCTATTGCCTTGTGGCTTTTGGCTGCTGTGATGACATCACTACACTCAACATGTGGGCAAAACTACAATATCATACATGTATTGGATAACTATGGAGTAGTGTTGTCCCCATACCAATATTATACCCGGTACCAAAATTATTTCCATACTTTTCGGTACTTTTCTAAATAAAGGGGACCACAAAAAAATTGCATTATTGTCTTTATTTTAACAAAAAATCTTAGGGTACATTTTTATTGTATTTATTTATTATGTATTATTACATATTTTTCATATATTAAACATAATATAAATAATTTTAAAAAAAACTAAAGATTTTGTGACGCCAAAAAATATCGACGTAATCATAGTAGTACCGACTAGATACGCTCCTGTACTTGGTATCATTACAGTGGATGTCAGGTGTAAATCCACCAATGGCATTATTGGCTTTATTTTAACAAAAAATCTTAGGGTACATTAAACATATGTTTATTATTGCAATTTTGTCCTTAAATAAAATAGTTAACATACAAGACAACTTGTCTTTTATTAGTAAGTAAACAAACAAAGACTCCTAATTTAGCAGCTGACATATGCAGTAACATATTGTGTCATTTATCATTCTATTATTTTGTCAACATTATTAAGGACAAGTGGTAGAAAATGAATTATTAATCATTTACTGTTAATATTTGCTTATTTTCTCTTTTAACATGTTCTATCTACACTTCTGTTAAAATGTAATAATCACTTATTCTTCTGTTGTTTGATACTTTACATTAGTTTTGGATGATACCACAAATTTGGGTATCAATCTGATACCAAGTAGTTACAGGATCATACATTGGTCATATTCAAAGTCCTCATGTGTCCAGGGACATATTTACTGATTTTATAAACATAATATAAATAAAAAAATGTTTTGAAAAGATTTAGTGATGCTATTTATTATTTATTTATTTATTTATTTATTATTATTATTATTATTATTATTATTATTATTATTATTATTATTATTATTATTATTATTATTATTATTTATTTATTTATTTATTTATTTATTTATTTATTTGTTTATTTATTATTTATTTATTTATTTATTTTATTTATTTATTATGTATTATTATATATTTTTCATATATTAAACATAATATAAATAATTAAAAAAAAAAACTAAAGATTTTGTGATGCCAAAAAATATTGACGTAATCATAGTAGTATCGACAAGATACGCTCCTGTACTTGGTATCATTACAGTGGATGTCAGGTGTAAATCCACCAATGGCATTTTAGGCTTTATTTTAACAAAAAATCTTAGGGTACATTAAACATATGTTTCTTACTGCAAGTTTGTCCTTCAATAGAATAGTGAACATACTAGACAACTTGTCTTTTAGTAGTAAGTAAACAAACAAAGGCTCCTAATTAGTCTGCTGACATATGCAGTAACATATTGTGTCATTTTCCATTCTATTATTTTGTCAACATTATTAAGGACAAGTGGTAGAAAATGAATGATTAATCTACTTGTTCATTTACTGTTAATATCTGCTTATTTTCTCTATTAACATGTTCTATCTACACTTTTGTTAAAATGTAATAATCACTTATTCTTCTCTTGTTTGATGCTTTACATTAGTTTTGAATGATACCACAAACTTGGGTATCAATCCGATACCAAGTAGTTACAGGATCATACATTGGTCATATTCAAAGTCCTCATGTGTCCAGGGACATATTTATTATTATTATTATTTATTTATTTATTTATTTGTTTATTTATTTATTTTGTATTTATTTATTTTATTTATTTATTATGTATTATTATATATTTTTCACATATTAAACATAATATAAATAATTTTAAAAAAACTAAAGATTTTATGATGCCAAAAAATATTGACGTAATCATAGTAGTATCGACAAGATACGCTCCTGTACTTGGTATCATTACAGTGGATGTCAGGTGTAAATCCACCAATGGCATTATTGGCTTTATTTTAACAAAAAATCTTAGGGTACATTAAACATATGTTTCTTACTGCAAGTTTGTCCTTAAATAAAATAGTGAACATACTAGACAACTTGTCTTTTAGTAGTAAGTAAACAAACAAAGACTCCTAATTTAGCAGCTGACATATGCAGTAACATATTGTGTCATTTATACACCTATTATTTTGTCTACATTATTAAGGACAAGTGGTAGAAAATGAATGATTAATCTACTTGTTCATTTACTGTTAATATCTGCTTACTTTCTCTTTTAACATGTTCTATCTACACTTCTGTTAAAATGTAATAATCACTTATTCTTCTGTTGTTTGATACTTTACATTAGTTTTGGATGATACCACAAATTTGGGTATCAATCTGATACCAAGTAGTTACAGGATCATACATTGGTCATATTCAAAGTCCTCATGTGTCCAGGGACATATTTATTATTATTATTATTTATTTATTTATTTGTTTATTATTTATTTATTTTATTTATTTATTATGTATTATTATATATTTTTCATATATTAAACATAATATAAATAATTTTAAAAAAAACTAAAGATTTTATGATGCCAAAAAATATTGACGTAATCATAGTAGTATCGACAAGATACACTCCTGTACTTGGTATCATTACAGTGGATGTCAGGTGTAAATCCACCAATGGCATTATTGGCTTTATTTTAACAAAAAATCTTAGGGTACATTAAACATATGTTTATTATTGCAAGTTTGTCCTTAAATAGAATAGTTAACATACAAGACAACTTGTCTTTTAGTAGTAAGTAAACAAACAAAGACTCCTAATTTAGCTGCTGACATATACAGTAACATATTGTGTCATTTATACACCTATTATTTTGTCAACATTATTAAGGACAAGTGGTAGAAAATGAATTATTAATCTACTTGTTCATTTACTGTTAATATCTGCTTATTTTCTCTTTTAACATGTTCTATCTACACTTCTGTTAAAATGTAATAATCACTTATTCTTCTGTTGTTTGATACTTTACATTAGTTTTGGATGATACCACAAATTTGGGTATCAATCTGATACCAAGTAGTTACAGGATCATACATTGGTCATATTCAAAGTCCTCATGTGTCCAGGGACATATTTATTATTATTATTATTTATTTATTTATTTGTTTATTATTTATTTATTTTATTTATTTATTATGTATTATTATATATTTTTCATATATTAAACATAATATAAATAATTTAAAAAAAAACTAAAGATTTTATGATGCCAAAAAATATTGACGTAATCATAGTAGTATCGACAAGATACACTCCTGTACTTGGTATCATTACAGTGGATGTCAGGTGTAAATCCACCAATGGCATTATTGGCTTTATTTTAACAAAAAATCTTAGGGTACATTAAACATATGTTTATTATTGCAAGTTTGTCCTTAAATAGAATAGTTAACATACAAGACAACTTGTCTTTTAGTAGTAAGTAAACGAACAAAGACTCCTAATTTAGCTGCTGACATATACAGTAACATATTGTGTCATTTATACACCTATTATTTTGTCAACATTATTAAGGACAAGTGGTAGAAAATGAATTATTAATCTACTTGTTCATTTACTGTTAATATCTGCTTATTTTCTCTTTTAACATGTTCTATCTACACTTCTGTTAAAATGTAATAATCACTTATTCTTCTCTTGTTTGATACTTTACATTAGTTTTGAATGATACCACAAATTTGGGTATCAATCCGATACCAAGTAGTTACAGGATCATACATTGGTCATATTCAAAGTCCTCATGTGTCCAGGGACATATTTATTATTATTATTATTTATTTATTTATTTATTTGTTTATTTATTTATTTTGTATTTATTTATTTATTTATTTAATTTATTTATTATGTATTATTATATATTTTTCACATATTAAACATAATATAAATAATTTTAAAAAAACTAAAGATTTTATGATGCCAAAAAATATTGACGTAATCATAGTAGTATCGAATAGATACGCTCCTGTACTTGGTATCATTACAGTGGATGTCAGGTGTAAATCCACCAATGGCATTTTTGGCTTTATTTTAACAAAAAATCTTAGGGTACATTAAACATATGTTTCTTACTGCAAGTTTGTCCTTCAATAGAAGAGTTAACATACAAGACAACTTGTCTTTTAGTAGTAAGTAAACGAACAAAGACTCCTAATTTAGCTGCTGACATATGCAGTAACATATTGTGTCATTTATCATTCTATTATTTTGTCAACATTATTAAGGACAAGTGGTAGAAAATGAATTATTAATCTACTTGTTCATTTACTGTTAATATCTGCTTATTTTCTCTTTTAACATGTTCTATCTACACTTTTGTTAAAATGTAATAATCACTTATTCTTCTGTTGTTTGATACTTTACATTAGTTTTGGATGATACCACAAATTTAGGTATCAATCTGATACCAAGTAGTTACAGGATCATACATTGGTCGTATTCAAAGTCCTCATGTGTCCAGGGACATATTTACTGACTTTATAAACACAATATAAATAAAAAAACGTTTTGAAAAGATTTAGTGATGCTATTTATTTGTATTATTATTTATTTATTTATTTATTATTATTATTATTATTATTATTTATTTATTTATTTATTTATTATTTATTTATTGTATTTATTGATTATGTATTATTATATATTTTTCATATATTAAACATAATATAAATAATAAAAATAAAAAAAAAAGATTTTATGATGCCAAAAAATATTGACATAATCATAGTAGTATCGACAAGATACGCTCCTGTACTTGGTATCATTACAGTGGATGTCAGGTGTAAATCCACCAATGGCATTATTGTCTTTATTTTAACAAAAAATCTTAGGGTACATTAAACATATGTTTCTTACTGCAAGTTTGTCCTTCAATAGAATAGTTAACATACTAGACAACTTGTCTTTTAGTAGTAAGTAAACAAACAAAGACTCCTAATTTGTCTGCTGACATATGCAGTAACATATTGTGTCATTTATACACCTATTATTTTGTCTACATTATTAAGGACAAGTGGTAGAAAATGAATTATTAATCTACTTGTTCATTTACTGTTAATATCTGCTTACTTTCTCTTTTAACATGTTCTATCTACACTTCTGTTAAAATGTAATAATCACTTATTCTTCTGTTGTTTGATACTTTACATTAGTTTTGGATGATACCACAAATTTGGGTATCAATCCGATACCAAGTAGTTACAGAATCATACATTGGTCATATTCAAAGTCCTCATAAGTCCAGGGACATATTTATTTATTTATTTGTTTATTATTTATTTATTTATTTTATTTGTTTATTATGTATTATTATATATTTTTCATATATTAAACATAATATAAATAATACCAAAAAAAAAAACTAAAGATTTTATGATGCCAAAAAATATCGATATCGACGTAATCATAGTAGTATCGACTAGATACGCTCCTGTACTTGGTATCATTACAGTGGATGTCAGGTGTAAATCCACCAATGGCATTATTGTCTTTATTTTAACAAAACATCTTAGGGTACATTAAACATATGTTTATTATTGCAATTTTGTCCTTAAATAAAATAGTGAACATACTAGACAACTTGTCTTTTAGTAGTAAGTAAACAAACAAAGACTCCTAATTTAGTCTGCTGACATATGCAGTAACATATTGTGTCATTTATACACCTATTATTTTGTCAACATTATTAAGGACAAGTGGTAGAAAATGAATTATTAATCTACTTGTTCATTTACTGTTAATATCTGCTTATTTTCTCTTTTAACATGTTCTATCTACACTTCTGTTAAAATGTAATAATCACTTATTCTTCTGTTGTTTGATACTTTACATTAGTTTTGGATGATACCACAAATTTGGGTATCAATCCGATACCAAGTAGTTACAGGATCATACATTGGTCATATTCAAAGTCCTCATGTGTCCAGGGACATATTTATTATTATTATTATTTATTTATTTATTTGTTTGTTTGTTTATTTATTATTTATTTATTTTATTTTATTTATTTTTTATGTATTATTATATATTTTTCATATATTAAACATAATATAAATAATTTAAAAAAAAACTAAAGATTTTATGATGCCAAAAAATATTGACGTAATCATAGTAGTATCGACTAAATACGCTCTTGTACTTGGTATCATTACAGTGGATGTCAGGTGTAGATCCACCAATGGCGTTTGTTTACATTGTGACGCTCGGTGAGCTACGGTGTGTAGTGAAGCATGTTTAGCTATTCCTCGTCTTGCAGTGATAATGCTACTTTACTTGTCGCCATGGAGACCAGGATTAGTGATTTAGAAGTTGCTAAAACACTGCAGACCGCAGCTGGTCCTTAGCCGCTAGCTAGCCATGTCTTAAAGCACCTCTTCCTGAAGGTGTTTCAGTGTTATAACTTCACCTTTATCGTTAGTTTTTAAGCCAAAATGCGTCCGTTCTCCCTTTTCTGTCTACACACTGTGTCTGCTTGTAAGTACTCCGTGTGTGTGCGCTGCCGAACATGCTCCTCTGCTCGTAAAACCAGCAATGACGCGACGTGACGACGACGGGGGGGGCGGAGGACCGGTACTTTTTAGAGGCGGTATAGTACCGAATATGATTCATTAGTATCGCTTTACTAAGTAACCTGATCAGTGGCCTATTGGTTAGACCAGGGGTCGGCAACCCAAAATGTTGAAAGAGCCATATTGAACCAAAAATACAAAAACAAAAAGCCATATTACATACAGATAGTGTGTCATGAGATATACATTGAATTAAGAGGACTTAAAGGAAACTAAATGAGCTCAAATATAGCTACAAATGAGGCATAATGATGCAATATGTACATATAGCTAGCCTAAATAGCATGTTAGCATCGATTAGCTCGCAGTCATGCAGTGACCAAATATGTCTGATTAGCACTCCACACAAGTCAATAACATCAACAAAACTCACCCTTCATGCGCAACCTTAAAAGTTTGGTGGACAAAATGAGACAGAAAAAGAAGTGGCATAAAACACGTCCTAGAAAGTTATAGATGTAAACAAACTACGGTGAGTTCAAGGACCGCCAAAATTAGTACGACAAAACGGCGCTCGCCAAATACTCCAATCAGTGAAGCATGTTTAATATAAACAATAACAGTAACAATTAGGGAGGTTTGTGTCATGTTTGTCCTCCCACAGGAACCATATTAAAACAAAAAATATATTTTTTCCCCCCTCATCTTTTTCCATTTTTCATACATTTTTTTAAAAAGCTCCAGAGAGCCACTAAGGCGGCGTTGCCGACCCCTGGGTTAGAGTGTCCGTCCTGATATCGGTAGGTCGTGAGTTCAAACCCCGGTCGAGTCATACCAAATACTATAAAAATGGGACCCATTACCTCCCTGCTTGGCACTTTTGATTGATTGACACTTTTATTAGTAGATTGCACAGTACAGTACATATTCCGTACAATTGACCACTAAATGGGAACACCCCAATAAGTTTTTCAACTTGCTTAAGTCGGGGTCCACGTTAATCAATTCATGGTAGGCATCGAGGGTTGGAATTGGGGGGGTTAAATTACCAAAAATGATTCCTGGGCGCGGCTACCGCTGCTGCTCACTGCTCCCCTCACCCTTCAAGGGGGGTGATCAAGGGTGATGGGTCAAATGCAGAGAATAATATCGCCACATCTAGTGTGTGTGTGTGACAATAATTGGTACTTTAACTTTTTAACTTTAACTATTACCGATATTTCATTCCGCACTCCATCCAGCTGTATAATCACTGGCCATACAGCAATAGATGATATCTGTCTATTACCTGACACCATAGCTACTTCTATTTGTTTATAATGTCTATTTTCTATTTTCTGCTGGATTTACTCTCTATTTTATGCTGCAGCTGTCACATATACTGTAATATTGCACATGGTAATTGTTATATATTGACATAATATAATATATGTACAGTATATATAATGTACTGTACATATATTATGTAAATATTACGTATATATGTTATAGTTTATATCGCTATATTTAGTCTATTTATACCTGCATTGTCCTTTCCATCCTTAGACCATACTTGCCAACCTTGAGACCTCCGGGGGCGTGGTTGGGGGCGTGGTTAAGATATATATATATATATATATATATATATATATATATATATATATATATAAAAGAAATACTTGACTTTCAGTGAATTCTAGCTATATATATATATATATATATATATATATATATATATATATATATATATATATATATATATATATATATATATATATATATAAAGAAATACTTGAATTTCAGTGTTCATTTATTTACACGTATACACACACATAACACTCATCTACTCATTGTTGAGTTAAGGGTTGAATTGGCCATCCTTGTTCTATTCTCTGTCACTATTTCAGAACACACACATTATACAAATATACATTATAAAATCAATAAGAAAACGGGAGCTCTAATTTGGGAGTCTGAATTAGGATCAGAAGTTCCTATATAAACATTGCGCACTCACGTCGCCTTTTTGTATTGATTACTGCAGCTGTGCACTGGATTCATTCACAAATACAAACTACAACTCACAAACACTTTAGAGTTAGGCTCCACCATCAGAATGTGTACTTAAACTTATAAAGATCACATGGATATTATTCAGTGAGTTGATTCACCAAAACTAACCTGTTATACAGGAGGAAAAAGCACACAGGACGTTTCAATTGTTCACAGACTGGTCGCTCTCATCAGAATGACAAGACACTTCCGGTCTGCAGGTGATAGCATTCAATTGGGAAGAAACGCCCTACTGCCCCCTACTGACCAATGTGAATACTGATAAATGTGGAATGACAGCTCCAAAAACGAATTCAAACCACAAAATAAAATAAATAAATCAACACAAAAATGTGACACATTATGGGTGGGTCATGTACAGTAGATGGCAGTATTTTCCTATTTAAAAGTGTCACAACATTGCTGTTTACGGCAATGTTGTGAACAGGCTGTCAACACGTCACTCAGGTCCGCATGGAGCTGGAGGGGGCGTGGCCTCCAGCTCCGCCTGAATTTCGGGAGAAAATTTGTCCCGGGAGTTTTTCAGGAGAGGCGCTGAATTTCGGGAGTCTCCCGGAAAATCCGGGAGGGTTGGCAAGTATGCCTTACACTTTCCATCATTGTAACTGAGCTACTGTGTGGAACAATTTCCCTTGTGGATCATTAAAGTTTGTCTAAGTCTAAGTATACCGTACAACCCTATCCACAATGCCATCGTTTCATTTCAAATTTTCGGGGCTTATGCAGATCCCAAATACAGCCGGTACCAATAGGTAAGAAAAGTTGGTTTTGCTTAATACACTGCAAAAAGTCAAAAACAAGAAAAAAAAACTACAAAAATGAGGGGTGTTTTACTTGAACTAAGCAAAATTATCTGCCAATAGAACAAGAAAATTCGGCTTGTCAAGACTTTCCAAAACAAGTAAAATTAGCTAACCTCAATGAACCCAAAAATACCTTAAAATAAGTATATTCTCACTAATAACAAGTGCACTTCTCTTGGTAGAAAAAAAAAAGAGACCTTTTTGCTCAATATGTTGAAAAATATTCTTAAATGAAGTAAATGCTAGTGCCATTATCTTGACATAATGATTTCTTGGAACCAGCAAACTTATACTAAAAACTAATTTATTGTTCTTAATAGAAAGGCAACAAGGCAACCGCTTGTTACTCTCGGGGTCTCCTAGCCGCTCAGGCAAATCATATTGTCTAAAAATGCATTTTTCCATCGATAACATGACATCATCGTGCCAAGTGCGTGCTCTTTCAGTCAATTAGTGCGCATATATCATACTTGCCAACCTTGAGACCTCCAATTTCGGGAGGTGTGGGGGTGGGGGGTTGGGGGGGCGTGGTTGGGGGCGTGGTTAAGAGGGGAGGAGTATATTGACAGCTAGAATTCACCAAGTCAAGTATTTCATATATATATATATATATATATATATATATATATATATATATATATATATATATATATATATATATATATATATATATATATATATGTATATATATATCTACATCCTGAAAATATGCAAACAAAACTGTGTTTAGATAATTGATACTTCAAACTTGCATAAATAAATATTAAGGCATATAACATAACTTGGCTTCTTGGAGCTTCAAAATGTAATGAATAAAATGTTAAAGTTGTTGATAAACAAGCAATTATTTTAATAATTAAATATGGTCATTTTAAATGAATTATTATGATCATTTAAAATTAATTATTTCAAATATGTTTATTTTAATGTATAATTCTATGGCTGAGTGTAACAAGGAGTCAGAAAAAATACAAATAAAAATATAATTAATTTTGATGTTTTTAGCAAAATATAGTAAACATTTTTTTTTTTTAATCAATATATATATTTATTTTTAGGTAAGATAAACATAATAATACAATTTATCTGTAGTCTGGATGATTTAGTTCTTGTCTCCCTGTTGTCCTCCCGTCATGAAAAAAGGCTGTCCTCACTCAGGTCCGCATGGAGCTGGAGGGGGCGTGGCCTCCAGCTCCGGCTGAAAATCGGGAGATTTTCGGGAGAAGATTTGTCCCGGGAGGTTTTCGGGAGAGGCGCTGAATTTCGGGAGTCTCCCGGAAAATTCGGGAGGGTTGGCAAGTATGGCATATATACAGCCTGACCCAAAATATGTTTTATTGTAATTTTGAAGAATTTACCTGAATGTGCATGAACTATTTCTGTTCAAAATTGTTAGAAATGTTAAATGTTTAAATATTAACTGTCAGTTTACTGTACTGTGCCAACTGTACTACTATATGAGTACCTATTTTCTATTGTTTCATTGAAAATAAAACAGCAAAGTCCATTTGGCTGTCATCTGTTTTAATTATGAGACACAATTGTGTCAAAATCATGACTTTTTTTTTTTTTCATGTTCGAAATAAGAAATGATTACTTTAAAAAAGTAGTTTTATACTTGTGAGTGTTGATGACACAGCTTTGCAACAGTTGATATTCTAGTTTCAAGCATGTTTTACTCAATACAGGTCATCAAATCTCAGCAACAAGCTGTAATATCTTACTGAGATCATTTAGGACACTTAAAACAAGTAAAACACTAACATAAAATCTGTTTAGTGAGAAGAATTATCTTATCAGACAGAAAATAAGCAAATATCACCCTTATTTGAGATATTTCATCTTACTTAGATTTCAGTTTTTGCAATGCAGCGTCCCTGCCTGCAGAGCACGACGACAACAATAATGACCCGTGACTACTAGTAGTTGTGGCCCTAAACAATGCAAGATTTCAAAATAGGATATAAATAACTAAAAGCACCTGTTTGATTATTAAATACCTCCATCTTCTTCCTTTCCCTGCCTCACTCATCCTCTGTGGTCATCCTTTTGCTCTCTCTCTCTCTCTCTCTCTTCTTATCTACACTTCTCCTTCCATCATCTCCCTCATTCTCAGCTATCATCTGCTGCTGCTGCTGCGTCTGCCTTAGCCTGCATGATGATGATGATGATGATGATGATATTTCCTGCTCCTCCTGCTGGATTCTGGGTCATGCATCCCCTAAGGACAAAATGTGGGGAGGAGGAGGAGGTGGGGAGGGGAGAGGAATTGTGAGCATGGAGGAAGAGAAAGAGACAACTAACCGTGTCTCCATCAGGTCTCTGATGGAGGCCACCGTGGGTCCAGATCCCAAGTGGTTGTAGTAAGGCCCTTCATCTTTCTCCAGGATTTGTTCTAAGGGGGGAAAAAAAGGTAAATCACATTTCATACTTGAGATAATAGTTCAATTATGTTGTGTTTCCCTTTCGCCGCAATTGGATTTCGAACACTAATTTAGACTCTGATTCAGGAATTTTCACATTTACTCTGACAAAAAAAGAAAACACATTATTATTTATTGAGTAGGGATAATTGCGTTATTATTTATTGAATAAATCCAATTTCAACAAATCCTTGTTGCTAACATTTTTTCTCATTTACAGAATATCGCTTGTGGTTCAAACAATTGTGAAAAACTGTATATTTATATTTTTAACCAATAAATAAAGGTTATTTGTAGGGATGTCCGATAATGGCTTTTTTTGCCGATATCCGATATTCCGATATTGTCCAACTTTTAAAGGCCTACTGAAACCCACCACTACCGACCACGCAGTCTGATAGTTTATATATCAATGATGAAATCTTAACATTGCAACACATGCCAATACGATACAATTACTAAAGTGCAATTTTAAATTTCGCGCGAAAAATCCTGCTGAAAACGTCTCGGTATGATGACGTCAGCGCGTGACGTCACGGATTGTGGAGGACATTTTGGGACAGCATGGTGGCCAGCTATTAAGTCGTCTGTTTTCATCGCAAAATTCCCCAGTATTCTGGACATCTGTGTTGGTGAATCTTTTGCAATTTGTTCAATGAACAATGGAGACAGCAAAGAAGAAAGCTGTAGGTGGGAAGCGGTGTATTGCGGCAGGTGTTGTGCCGGATAACGCACCCCCGCCGTAGAATGCACCCCCTGACTGTTGTGCCGGATAACACAGCCGGTGTTTCATTGTTTACATTCCCGGAAGATGACAGTCAAGCTTTACCATTGGCCTGTGGAGAACTGGGACAACAGAGACTCTTACCAGGAGGACTTTGAGTTGGATGCGCAGACGCGATACCGTGAGTACGCATGCAGCTGCGGCTTCCAAACATGTGTGTTATGATCCGCTGCCCGGATCATATTTTTTGTTTACGTTTTCAAGACACTTGTGTTTTTTGTTAGTTTTGGACTCCTTGAGTGCCTGTTTTGTACACCTGAGTTTGTTGCCATGGCTGCTTATTATTTTCACCTGCCGCGTTTGTTCCCGACATTATTATTTAAGCCTGCCTTCCCTGTCATTCTGTCTTGCTTCGTACTGTGACGACCGGGGTTTCGTTCTCCCAGGATGCAACGGACTTCGGACACAGCGTGAAGGTAAAAGAAATGATTTATTTACGGAATAACTCAGAAGAAACAAAGAAAAGGGGGCTCATAGCACATAAGGTAAAAACTAAGGAAGACTAGCGTGGGAGCTAGCGAGTAACTGAGCCTAGCGTGGAAGCTAACAGGTACAGAGCAAGAACAAAAGTCGTCTACTGTTGCAAAAAGCAAACTACGAAGCAAGACAGAATGACAGGGAAGGCAGGCTTAAATAATAATGTCAGTGATGACAAACAGGTGCGCGTCGGGAACAAACGCGGCAGGTGAAAATAATAAGCAGCCATGGCAACAAACTCAGGTGTACAAAACAGGCACTCAAGGAGTCCAAAACTAACAAAAAAAACACAAGTGTCTTGAAAACGTAAACAAAAAATATGATCCGGGCAGCGGATCATAACAATGTGATCGCTTGCCCGTACGTGCGTGCCGCTATGTGCATGTCACGTACGTAACTTTGGGGACTTTGGGGAAATATATGTGCTGTATGAACTTTGGGGAGGTGAACGGTACTTTGGGCTGTGGGATTGAGTGTGTTGTGCAGGTGTTTGAGTTGTATTGGCGGGTTATATGGACGGGAGGGGGGAGGTGTTTGTTATGCGGGATTCATTTGTGGCATATTAAATATAAGCCTGGTTGTGTTGTGGCTAATAGAGTATATATATGTCTTGTGTTTATTTACTGTTTTAGTCATTCCCAGCTGAATATCAGGTCCCACCCGCCACTCACAACATCGCTCCCACTGCCCTCTAGTCCTTCACTCTCACTTTCCTCATCCACGTATCTTTCATCCTCGCTCAAATTAATGGGGAAATCGTCGCTTTCTCGGTCCGAATCGCTCTCGCTGCTGGTGGCCATGATTGTAAACAATGTGCAGATGTGAGGAGCTCCACAACCTGTGACGTCACACGCATATCGTCTACTACTTCCGGTACAGGCAAGGCTTTTTTATCAGCGACCAAAAGTTGCGAACTTTATCGTCGATGTTCTCTACTAAATCCTTCCAGCAAAAATATGGCAATATCGTGAAATGATCAAGTATGACACATAGAATGGACCTGCTATCCCCGTTTGAATAAGAAAATCGCATTTCAGTAGGCCTTTCAATACCGATACCGATATCAACCGATACCGATATATACAGTCGTGGAATTAACACATTATTATGCCCAATTTGGACAACCAGGTATGGTGAAGATAAGGTCCTTTTTTAAAAAATTAATAAAATAAGATAAATAAATTAAAAACATTTTCTTGAATAAAAAAGAAAGTAAAACAATTTAAAAACAGTTACATAGAAACTAGTAATTAATGAAAATGAGTAAAATTAACTGTTAAAGGTTAGTACTATTAGTGGAGCAGCAGCACGCACAATCATGTGTGCTTACGGACTGTATCCCTTGCAGACTGTATTGATATATATTGATATATAATGTAGGAACCAGAATATTAATAACAGAAAGAAACAACCCTTTTGTGTGAATGAGTGTGAATGGGGGAGGGAGGTTTTTTGGGTTGGTTCACTAATTGTAAGTGTATCTTGTGTTTTTTATGTTGATTTAATAAAAAAACAAAAAACAAAAAAAACGATACCGATAACAAAAAAAACGATACCAATAATTTCCGATATTACATTTTAACACATTTATCGGCCGGCAATATCGGCAGGCCGATATTATCGGACATCTCTAAGGCCGACCATTTCAGATATTTGCATGACAGCATATATAGTCAGTTTTCCCTTTTTTGAAGGGACATACTTTCATCAGTGGCATACTTGCCAACCTTGAGACCTCCGATTTCGGGAGGTGGGGGGGTGGGGGCGTGGTCGGGGGTGGGGCGGGGCGTGGTTGGGGGCGTGGTTAAGAGGGGAGGAGTATATTGACAGCTAGAATTCACCAAGTCAAGTATTTCATATATATATATATATATATATATATATATATATATAATCTACATCCTGAAAATATGCAAACAAAACTGTGTTTAGATAAATAATTGATACTTCAAACTTGCATAAATAAATATTAAGGAATATAACATAACTTGGCTTCTGAGAGTTTCAAAATGTAATGAATAAAATGCTAAAGTTGTTGATAAACAAGCAATTATTTTAATAATTAAATATGGTCATTTTAAATGAATTATTATGATCATTTAAAATCAATTATTTCAAATATGTTTATTTTAATGTATAATTCTATGGCTGGATGTAATAATAGTCAGAAAAAATACAAATAAAAATACAATTAATTTTGATGTTTTTAGCAAAATATAGTAAAAATGTATTTAGTTGTTTTTTTTAAAATTAATAAATATATTTATTTTTAGGTAAAATAAACATAATACTACAATTTATCTCTAGTTTGGATGATTTAGTTCTTGTCACCCTGTTGTCCTTCCGTCATGAAAAAAGGCTGTCCTCACTCAGGTCGCATGGAGCTGGAGGGGGCGTGGCTTCCAGCTCCGGCTGAAAATCGGGAGATTTTCGGGAGAATATTTGTCCCGGGAGGTTTTCGGGAGAGGCGCTGAATTTCGGGAGTCTCCCGGAAAATTCGGGAGTATTGGCAAGTATGATCAGTGGCCTAGTGGTTAGAGTGTCCGCCTTAAGATCGGTATGTTGTGGGAGCCACCCTGCTTGGCACTCAGCATCAAGGGTTGGAATTGGGGGTTAAATCACCAAAAATTAGAGATGTCTGATAATATCGGACTGACGATATTATCGGCCGATAAATGCTTTAAAATGTAATATCGGAAATTATCGGTATCAGTTTCAAAAAGTAAAATTGTATGACTTTTTAAAACGCCGCTGTGTACACGGACGTAGGGAGAAGTACAGAGCGCCAATAAACCTTAAAGGCACTGCCTTTGCGTGCCGGCCCAGTCACATAATATCTACGACTTTTCACACACACAAGTGAATGCACTGAGGGTGGCTGTATAAACAACTTTAACACTGTTACAAATATGCGCCACACTGTGAACCCACACCAAACAAAAATGACAAACACATTTCGGGAGAACACCCGCACCGTAACACAACATAAACACAACAGAACAAATACCAAGAACCCCTTGCAGCACTAACTCTTCCGGGACGCTACAATATACACCTCCCTACCCCTTACAAAACCTTGCCCACCTCAACCCCACCCACCACAACCTCCTCATGCTCTCTCAGGGAGAGCATGTCGCAAATTCCAAGCTGCTGATTTGACGCATGTTAAAAAAAAATAATGCACTTTGTGACTTCAATAATAAATATGGCAGTGCCATGTTGGCATTTTTTTTCCATAACTTGAGTTGATTTATTTTGGAAAACCTTGTTACATTGTTTAATGCATCCAGCGGGGCATCACAACAAAATTAGGCATAATAATGTGTTAATTCCACGACTGTATATATCGGTATCGGTTGATATTGGAATCGGTAATTAAGAGTTGGACAATATCGGAATAACGGATATCGGCAAAAAAAACATTATCGGACATCTCTACCAAAAATGATTCCCGGGCGCGGCCACCACTGCTGCTCACTGTTCCCCTCACCACCCAGGTGTATGGAACAAGGGGATGGGTCAAATGCAGAGGAAATATTTCACCACACCTAGTGTGTGTGCGACAATCTCTATTGTAGCGTCCCGGACGAGTTAGTGCTGCAAGGGGTTTCTGGGTATTTGTTCTGTTGTGTTTATGTTGTGTTACGGTGCGGATGTTCTCCCGAAATGTGTTTGTCATTCTTGTTTGGTGTGGGTTCCCAGTGTGGCACATATTTGTAACAGTGTTAAAGTTGTTTATACGGCCACCCTCAGTGTGACCTGTATGGCTGTCGACCAAATATGCCTTGCATTCACTTGTGTGTGTGTGAAAAGTCGTAGATATTATGTGACTGGGCCGGCACGCAAAGGCAGTGCCTTTAAGGTTTATTGGCGCTCTGTACTTCTCCCTACGTCCGTGTACACAGCGGCGTTTTAAAAAGACATACATTTAACTTTTTGAAATCGATACCGATAATTTCCGATATTACATTTTAAAGCATTTATCGTCCGATAATATCGTCAGTCCGATATTATCGGACATCTCTACTTGTGACTTTTGTCAGCCGCATAAGAAGAACCGGCAGTTTTTAAACCTATGACAATTTGTTGGCATTATTTTCCTCCATTTGTTCATGTTTTTATCTAGATTCTTCTGTCTTCATATAATATTTTATACTCTTATCTCACAGAGCAGCGAAGGTAACTGTGTTGTATGTCTTGACTACCATGACAATAAAACTTGTGTACATGCGGAAATCTTCGCTTCGTTCAAATTAGAGCGTCATGATCCTGTTGATGATTTTTGTTTGGTTTTGTATTGTGTAGTTATATTTATATGCTCATTAATATTCTGTGACTGTAAATTGTTTGCTTGTTGATGCTTTTATTTGTTTCTGTATTGTGTAGCTATAATTATATGCTTTTACTTGTAATTGTATTAAGTTTGTGGACCCCGGGAAGACTAGTGGGTTGTTGTGGCAACCAGCTAATGGGGATCCTTAACATACTTGCCAACCCTCCCGGATTTTCCGGGAGACTCCCGAAATTCAGTGCCTCTCCCGAAAACCTCCCGGGACAAATTTTCTCCCGAAAATCTCCCGAAATTCAGGCGGAGCTGGAGGCCACGCCCCCTCCAGCTCCATGCGGACCTGAGTCCGCTTTCCCACAATATAAAGAACGTCTACAGTAAAGCAGCCCGTCTGCCGTAAACAGCAATGTTGTGACACTCTTAAACAGGACAATACTGCCATCTAGTGCATTTGATGAAAGAACTTTTGTGCGTGCCACACAGCAATACATCATCAGAGGGGGTGTTCAGCATGGTTAGAAAGATAGTGACAGAGAATAGAACAAGGATGGACAATTCAACCCTTAACTCAACAATGAGTAGATGAGTGTTATGTGTGTGTATACGTGTAAATAAATTAACACTGAAATTCAAGTATTTCTTTTATATATATATATATATATATATATATATATATATATATATATATATATATATATATATATATATGTATATATATATATATATATAGCTAGAATTCACTGAAAGTCAATTATTTCAATTATTCCACCCCAACCACGCCCCCCGCCCCCACCCCCCGAAATTGGAGGTCTCAAGGTTGGCAAGTATGATCCTTAATAAAAATAAAAATAAAATCTTAACTCAGGGGGTCAGCAACCTGCGGCTCCTTAGTGCCGCCCTAGTGGCTCCCTGGGGCATTTTTAAAAAAGGATTGAAAATGGAAAAAGATGGGGGGGAAATCATTTTTTTGTTTTGGTATGTTTTTTGTTTGAGGACAAACATGACACAGTTTGTTTACATGTAAAATCTTCCACTTCTTCTCGCATTATGTATTTTTTTTAAATATACAGTCGCGATCAAAAGTTGACATACACTTGTAAAGAACATAATGTCATGGCTGTCTTGAGTTTCCCAATAATTTCTACAACTCTTATTTTTTTTTGTGATAGAGTGATTGGAGCACATACTTGTTGGTCACAAAAAACATTCATGAAGTTTGCTTCTTTTATGAATTTATTATGGGTCTACTGAAAATGTGGGGGTTAATGTTAATGTTAATATTTGCTTACATGTCCCTTGGCAAGTTTACCTGCAATAAGCCATCCACAAGCTTCTGCTTGAATTTTTGACCACTCCTCTTGACAAAATTGGTGCAGTTCAGCTAATATTGTTGGTTTTCTGACATGGACTTGTTTCTTCAGCATTGTCCACACGTTTAAGTCAGGACTTTGGGAAGGCCATTCTAAAACCTTAATTCTAGCCTGATTTAGCAATTACTTTACCACTTTTGACGTGTGTATGGGGTCATTGTCCTGTTGGAACACCCAACTGCGCCCAAGACCCAACCTCCGGGCTGATGGTTTTAGGTTGTCCTGAAGAATTTAGAGGTTTCATTATCCCATTTACTCTCTGTAAAGCACCAGTTTCATTGGCAGCAAAACAGGCCCAGAGCATAATACTACCACCATCATGCTTGACGGTAGGAATGCTGTTCCTGGGATTAAAGGCCTCACCTTTTCTCCTCCACACATATTGCTGGGTATTGTGGCCTAAAAGCGCAATTTTTGTTTCATCTGACATCACATGGACAAAGATAAGACCTTCTGGAGGAACGTCGTAGAAATTATTGGGAAACTCAAGACAGCCATGACATTATGTTCTTTACAAGTGTAAACTGTATATATAATTACCCTATTCTTGTGCTAGACGAGCAGTAATAACACTACTGCCATGCGGGCACAAAAACAACATGTAGCCACGGTGAAAAAAAGAATGTTTGTTACCTTTCGATGACGCATAGTTTGGATAAACGCGAAATGAACAATCAGACGTATCTGATTCATATCCACATATTTGGATTTGAATACAATGGATTTGTACTGTTCACGCTGACATGGGGCAAGGTTTTTCTTTGGACGGTGTCGGAGGCAGATATTTACATATATCCGAATTTAAGTGTTACTTCTTTTATTTCATAGTCATATTTGAAAACAGCTCGTGTTTTTCCATTTCTTCTCTTTCTGTTTGCCTGCAAGTAAACTGTGTGTGTTAACCTTGAGGCTTTGGAATGTAAGAAGGAGAGATAATGTGCATGTGTTTTGACTAGAGAGATTTAAGAGGAGAGAGGGTTTTGGTCGGGGGGACAGACCATCTTAGCGGGGCGATCCGAATGTTCTATGCTGTCTCTGTCAATGTATATATGCAAAGCTTTGCAAATATATTACAAAATACCTATTCTGTCTCTGGTGGTTTTTCAACTCAGCTTTAAGTGTCGTAAAGAGCTTGGGAGCGACTTGTGACTTGAATTCCCTGGGAGGAACAACTGGTCCAAAATGCAACAACGGGCAGAGATTCAGAATTAATCAATTAGAGTTAACACGGTAATTTGACACCACTTTGAAAAACATTAACTTAGTTAAGTTGATTGGCAACACTAAATTGGCCCTAGTGTGTGGATGTGAGTGTGAATGTTGTCTGTCTATCTGTGTTGGCCCTGCGATGAGGTGGCAACTTGTCCAGGGTGTACCCCGCCTTCCGCCCGATTGTAGCTGAGATAGGCTCCAGCGCCCCCCGCGACCCCAAAGGGAATAAGCGGTAGAAAATGGATGGATGGATGGATAATGAACCATTTTGAAGTGGAGTGGGAAGGGTTTTTGGCGACACCAAGTGGCCACAATGATTCATTAAGTCAAACTAATAAATCAAATTATGCCGACACACTTTGTATCTGTAAGTAGTATGCATGGAATTGTTTGAAACTTGTTTATATTGATACATGTGGTGTTTTAGACTGCAATATTGTTTAATTAAGCACACTTTTTACGTATGTCTAGCGTGTGTGCTATTGTGTGCTTAGCTGTTGTGTAGCTGCTAGCTCCTATAAGCCCATAGCCTACCAGGTTTACCTTTCGCAAATGGCTTCGCTAAAATACAAGAAAAGACTAAGCGTGTTTGCGCGTTAGATGTTAACTGGCTGTCATCCATCCATTTTCTACCGCTTGTCCCTTTTGAGGTCGCGGGGGGTGCTGGAGCCTATCTCAGCTGCATTCGGGCGGAAGGCGGGGTACACCCTGGACAACACAGATAGACAGACCACACTCACACACTAGGGCCAATTTAGTGTTGCCAATCAACCTATCCACAGGTGCATGTCTTTGGAGGTGGGAGGAAGCCGGAGTACCCGGAGGGAACCCACGCAGTCACGGGGAGAACATGCAAACTCCACACAGAAAGATCCCGAGCCCGGGATTGAACTCAGGACCTTCGTATTGTGAGGCAGACGCACTAACCCCTACTACAATTAAGCTCGTTTTGGTTACCAGTGGAGCTAGCACTAAATTCAAACAATATGTTTAGGTGTAAAACAAATAATGTAATGTTTTTCTATGGGAAAGAAGAGGTGTCTTTTTAGAGAGAGCTTCTTACTTGTTTCAGGTATCCAGTAATTAATTAATTAAGAGACCGAGTATATATTGATTGTCTGAAGAAATGCAGTACTATTGCGTCGCAGAGATGACATGTAGTGCCTCCTATTGATTGCATGTTCCCTACTACCTAATTTTTTATAGGAACATTTTATTCATGGACGCACAGGTGTAATATTGACCACAAGCTGACTTACCCACACAGGTGCAAGTGGGGAACTCTGCCTGTAAGTCTTTAGAAGGAGTATCCAGCAAGTTCTTGGTGGGGGTGTCTAGATATTGCAGAGGAGACTCCAAGAACCCTTTCAAAGATGGAGAACAAGGCAGGCCGTTCTTCGTTGGTGTGTCGTCCTCAGAGTAGCAAGTGGTGGAAAGTACAGCTACATCACCCGTGGTTTCAATTTTCATCCGTTTAGGCAAGGGCGAACATGGTATGCTGAACGCATCTTCTATCTGACTGTGTTGCTGCTGCTGTTGGATGATGTCCCTCTGTCCCCACATTGGGCTCTCTATGGATGTTTGGCTTGAGGTTACTTCCCTTTGGGCTTCAGGGTTATCTTTGTTAACAGCCATATCCTTACTGTTCATATGAGGCGTGGAGCTGGACTCAGGGGTGTGGATGAAGGGAGTAATCTGGGTGTTAGAAGATGCTGTGAGATTGGGGTCCGGGCCACTGGACTGGGATTTGTTTCTTATCTGAGAAGCCAGATCAGTCGCAGACATGGCTTGGCTAGAAGGTGTGTCTGCAGCAGCTGAGTCCCCAAATTCTGCTTCAAACTGACGGATCAGTTCTTCATACTTGGGGTCTATGTTAATGAGACCCGGTAACTGTGAGGTGTTGGGTGGAGATGTGGAGGTCAGATATGAGGCAGGACTGGCAGTGTTAGGGGCTGAACTAACCACTTCCTCTGGTTTAGCATTGGTTGCATGGGCCATTGCTGGGGGCAGAGAGCCTATGGGAGCCGACGTGTTTGCTGACGAAGCAGAACTCGTTAAAGAGGGAGGCAATGAGAGGTTGGAAATGGATACCTGAGATTGGGCTTGGGCAGGGAGGCCTGCAGCAGCCACCTGAGAGGAGTTACTGTGGAAGGACATAGGGGGCAGTGAACCCGCAGGTTGCAGACTGGTCAGGGTGTTGGCTCGGCCGGTGGTGATTTGAGTCTTAGGCAGGAAAGTTGGCACAGAGGCTTTTTGCTTAGTCTTCTTGATTATAATCTGTTTGGGTTTAGGAAGAGGAGGGCCTGGGAGCATCCCACTCATAGCTTTTAAGACAGGAGATCCATTTTTCTTCTTTTTGGGTTCCTTGGGCTCCTGTTTTATGTTTAGATGAGTCAAACCATTGGCTTCCATCTGTGGCCACCATTTTTTTAAGTTTTGACAAGCCACAGGGGCACCAAAGCCAGACGGATGATTAGAGAAGAGGTTTCTCTTGTAGTGAAGGTGCTGTTGCAGAGCTGCCTGAGTTGAGTGTCTGATGGCTGCTTGCCCAGGAGACAAAGGAGAGCCAGGGTAGTGGTGAGACAGAAACTGCCCATTTGCCACGTTGCCATGTCCCATGGAGGCAGAATGATGGTAGAGCTCGTCAGAGTCTGGCTCTTGCTTTATTCTGGGCAAAGCTGGCTGGTCCTGTGCCTGGAAACCCCCATTCTGGCTTAACTGCTGTGTGACTGGAAGTTTGAAAGATGCATTGCCAGACTTGCTGCTGGTGTCACCCAGCAGCTGTTTGAGCTCTGTCATGGGGTCTGATCTAGCATGAGGTGCACCAGCATAATGGGATAAGGACTCAGATTTCCTACGCATAAATACTTTCTGTTCTTCAGAGCCTCTGTTTGGATCATGCAGCCACTGTTGGGGATTCTGGCCAAAGCCTTGAGGATTTCCTTGACCTGGAAAGGGAGAGGTAGAAGCATGGGGGGGCTGGCCCTGTGACTGGGGTCTATGGTGCTCACAGGACACTGCTGTTTGCTGGTCAGTGTGTAATCCTGGAGGGACGGACTGAGAGCGTGAGGATGGTATTAAGTTAGTGCCATTTGGTGATGGAGATAAAAGGTTTTGGCTATGTTGATGATGGAGGAGGTTATTATTAAAGAGAATGTGACCTGGAAGACCAACACCTTGAGTCCCAGTACCAGATAACTGTGTGAGGGCTTCTATGGCAATGGCTGTCTGTAGACTGACATTCCTTTCCTTGGCTATCGACAGCACCTGGGGAGAACAGGGAATTGGAGGAAGTTTGGAGTAGGGCACTTGGCCAGTGTGTGGGCCTTTTGTTCGCTGTTGCTGTTGGGGGTATGAAGAAGACAAGTGGCCACCATTAGTCTGGAGATAGGACTGGTTCTGCAGATTTGGCTGCTGAATGGTGGACTGCAAATGTGGTGAATCATTCGTCTTGCTGGTGCTTTGAGCCTGACTAGTTGCCAACTTAATCTTCTTCTCCAGCCACTCCAGGTAGTCTGGGCAGTCCGGCCCTTCACAGTTACAGTTAGGCGGCTTGTGACCATGTTTCGCGTGGTTCAGTGCTGTCTGTAGAGTGTTCATGTTTTCTGGAGATTGGTGGCTTGAGTCAGGAGCCAATGAGTGTTTGATCCTAGCCCCATCAGGTCCCATCTCTTGGGTAAACTTCTCATACAGCTGTTTTGTCAAAGGCTGCACTTGGAGGCAAGAAGTAGAGGGAGAAGGTGCTAGGGTGCCAGCAATGGCAGAAAAATTAACCAGATTTTGAGCATCCTCCATATCCACGTGGTGGACATGTTCTCTTCGGTTTCCATGACTGCTGTTGTTCAAAGATGGCTGTTGTTGGTCATTGCCATGTTCTGCCACCCAGCACTGCCTTGGGGGTACACTTCCTGCCCTCTTCTGCTCTGTTTCCATTGATGAATCATTATCATCTGAGTAGCAATTCACACCATTGGATAGTTCCTGGCTCAGCACGCCTTCCTGGAGGCGGTCTGGTGACCCAATTTCCATCTGCTCTCCACCTCTGGGGCCATCCAATGAAGTGACTTTGTGAATACTCTGAAAGACAGAAAGAGGGAAGTTATTTTTTTAATAAATAAAGTTGTGCATCGCTACTTTAAAAATATTTTCTATCGTGTTCAAAGTTTTTCCAAATGAGTCCCTATGGGTTGTGGTCAAAATGCCTCTAAAATTACTAGACAAATGGTCAATGACTTATGGAAAACTGGTTGCTATGTGCCTTTGCAAAGATTTGCAGCCATGTTTTTCAACAAGCCTTTCTTAAACTTTACAGACTTGTGAGAACCAAACGTCGTGATTCTTAAACTCAGTCCGACTTTTGTGGTCAAATGTTGGGGTTTAATAACAGCACCACCATGAGATGCATTTGTACAAGAAAAAATACAGTAGCACAGGCAACACTGTAAGGGTGCATGTTCTGCCAAGTGTCATTCTTTTTGTGAAACAGTTCAGAAGTGAAAGAGTTACACCATGTGTTTTTTAACACAAAAGTTTATACCACAGCCCAGCAACCCGTAAATGTTTTCCCTTCGTCCCTTCGGCATCTTTAAAAAGAGAGTCGCCCAAAAATGAGTCAATTCAGCATGGACGAACTCATTTGCTTGTAAAGTCAAGAAAAAACACGACTTTTGAAAGTTTACAAGCTGCTCCGGGCTATTTTTACATTGTGGGAAAGGTGGTCAAATATCTACACTACTCTATAGGCTTGGTCTCAAAATATACACACACTAAAACTCCCAACTCGAAGCTTTTCTGCACACCCAAACTGACAAATAGCAGAAACAACATTATTCCAGCCTCATCTTCCCTTATCCATGTTTTCCTTCCAACATCTCAAACGTACACTAGAGCACACCCAGCGCTGCAAGGTCAGGTCAAACAGGTTATGAGTAAGTAAGGCAATAACTGTTTCTGCAGAGGAAGTTTTTACAACATGTGATATACATGTCAGTGTTCATACACCAGAAATGTTAAGACTATGCCTCACAGTCCTTAAACTATATGCTAAGAATTACTTGTCATTGGTCATAATAAAGGAATGTTACTGTTGAGGTTGCTTTTGGTCAATAATGTTCTTTTATAGTCAAAACAGTAAACTAAGGATTAGAGTCAAAAGTTATAGTAAATGCTGTGTCATTGTAAGGAACTTTTCAAGCATTTAATTACCAGACTACCAAAATATTCTATGGTCTTTTGAATGCACCTTCTGTGTGGTGTGTCTAGTCAGGGTCCCGGGGGTGTTGATGAGGTGGTTTGGGGTTAGAATGTGGGGGGGGTCTTGAAGGTGGTTGCAGCCAACAGCCGGCAGGCAATACGTGAGAGGCCTCATGTCCGCACTATCAGCGGCATCACACGGGAAAGAGGAAGGGGGTGGGGTCTGTGCACGGCTGTTATGAGAACTGCAGTGTGTTGAAACACAGAATGTCTGCACACACACACACACACACACACACTACACACAGCTCACAGTGACAGTTTATCATGCACACGCAATGTCACTGGCTCAACACCACAAACGCAGTGTGTTTTGTGCAAAACAAAGTGACAGCTGACCATCAATGATAAAACGTCAAAGACCGTAATGCAGTGCCTCCCACGGCACATAGCGTAATATTTCCGTATTTTACTACACGCCAAGCATTCCTTTGTCACAAAGACACACACTTCTTGGCACACATCCAAAAGGGGAAAAAAAAACCTTCACCTCAGGAGCCCTTTAAATCGGACGCATCGCCTCAGCTGACAGAATAAAAATGAAAGAGGGAGGAGACAAAGCACGCGACGCGCGGTGTTGCTAGGGGGCTTCAGTCAAACCCCGATCCCGGGTTCCCAGGTTCTCCCCCCTGGTAGACGGAGCGTGGAGAAGACATCATGACAACATCAAGTTCAACTTACGTGGCCCGAGACTTCCATAGGCGCCGGTCGGAGAGCAGAAAGCCGCGAGGAGGCCGGCAGAGAGGAGCATGAGCGTCGTTTGAGGTGTCAGGACGGCATGCGAGTAATTGGACCGTCTCGGGTTGCGTTGTTGACTTCTTTCATCCGGCCAGAAGGAGCGAGCGGCAAAATCCACGAGCGCGTTCCGGCCACACATAAATAACACACCTCCCCGCCGTCCTCATTCTCTTAGCCTCTCCTTATGGCCGCCACCTTCCCTCTGCTCCCTTCTTTCTCATTATCTCTCTGCTCCTCCCTTCCCTTTTTCAATATCCTCTTTCTCTCTTTCTTTCTTCCCGTCTCTCGGCTACACATGCAGTCGGTTTCTCTTCAATCAACACCCTCCCCCCCTTTTTGCCTCTCTCTCCGTCTATCTCTCTCTATTCCCCTCCCTCTCACGCTGCTTTTACCTCCATCTCCCCTGCTCTCTCTCTCTTCAGTGTGTGCAGAGCGAGAGGCCATTATCTGAGCCACGGCGGGCACGTACGTCGGAATGGAGGAGTGTGCAATGAACAGAAACAGAAAGAGCCGTGGGCTGCGGTCCCTAGGAAACCACATGCCGACTGCCTCCAGCTCCACCTCCTCTTCCGCATATCCCACAGTTCACATCAGCTGTTCCGTTTGTCCCTTTAAAATTGGCGACTTGTTCGAGGAAACGTTACAACCGCTGCCTCGTCCTTTCCATTTCGTCCCCGCGAGCCTGGTTCTTCCATCGCCGCTGGGTCCTTGGCATTGGTATTACGCTGGCAGTCGTGGGAGTGAGCCTTTTCTCCAAGATGGAAAAGGGAATTTTCTGCGAATACAAGGGGAAGGACAGGATGCGGCTACATGGAAGGTACGCCGGATGACACTTTGTCGTCAGCGAGCAGGACAACGTACTGAGGAGAGCGACGGCACAAAGTGGGGATTCAATGGAACAAGTCATAGCAGCTACTAGCCGGATCAAAAGTCACTCTGCTACTTCTCCGATGGACGGAGGCTCCAAACGGGAAGAGCGCTGCCGTTCGAAGAACCCTAACCCAAACACATTAGCTTTCTCCTGTCCTGTCCGTTGAACCTCCGTCGTCGCCTCGCTCTACCCTTGCCTATTGTCGTCAACCCCTTTCCTCTCGCCGAATCGCTGGCTGATCGGCCTCGCGGAGTCTGTCCTCTTGTTTACGGTTGCTGGATTTTCCCATTCGCAGCCAGGTGAATCATGAGAACATGGCCGCCCCGTCCGTTAGCTACTGCCTGCTGTCATTCTTTGACACTACCCAGCGTTAGCCAACTTCCCCGGGCCTGACTTCCTCTCTTTACTATGGGCTTTTCCTCTTAGCCTCCCTCGCTCTCTCTGTTTCTACAGGCTTTTCTCAGTCTGTGTTCCTCTCAGCCCTGTCTCCTTGGAGCTTACGAAACAACTCTCCCGGTCCCGG
Source organism: Nerophis lumbriciformis (assembly GCF_033978685.3). Taxonomy (NCBI): domain Eukaryota; kingdom Metazoa; phylum Chordata; class Actinopteri; order Syngnathiformes; family Syngnathidae; genus Nerophis; species Nerophis lumbriciformis. Next base: position 4,184,555 of record NC_084559.2, on the reverse strand, counting down.
CGACTGTACATTATCTGCTCCTCACGTATTTTTTTTTTTTTGTACACACGCGCACACAACAGATGAGCGTCAAATCCCGAAATGAAACAGCGCAGCCTGAGCAGTCCAAAGCCAAGGAAGAGAAGTGGAGCATAGGTCACGTGGCAGCAAGAGGACCAATGAGCGCGAGGGAAGGGCGGTGAGCGGGTGAAGCAGGGAAGCCGTTGTTGATGACATGAACGTATCATCGCCGCCATGGTGTCATCATTACCACGAGCATAACATCGTAGGCGTCATGTGACACATCACCAATGACACACGCGAACTGGAAAACTTTGTCCACCGGCAGCAGTGACACAGCAGTTGGGGGCGCAACACTCTCAGATCACGCGCTCACCCGTCGTCATTTTAGTACCTTTTGTCCTTCTGGTCATTAGACTTAGTGTTGGCAAAACTAGATATCGGAGTAAACTGGTATAGAAACATACTAGACATGTCAAAGATGCTTATTTTGAATAGTAAGCACATATCTGACATCATGTTCTAAATCTGGGGTTTTTACTATTTAACAGGCCAAGGACCCCCAATCTGACGGAGCGATGGAGCAGGGACCCCCGAAATATATATACCGTATTTTTCGGACTATAAGTCGCAGTTTTTTTCATAGTTTGGCCAGGCTCCAGTGCAACTTATATATGTTTTTTTCCTTTTTTATTATGCATTTTCGGCAGGTGCGACTTATACTCCGGTGCGACTTATACTCCAAAAATACGGTGTGTATATATATATATATATATATATATATATATATATATATATATGTATGTGTGGGAAAAAAGATCACAAGACTATTTCATCTCTACAGGCCTGTTTCATGAGGGGGTTCCCTCAATCATCAGGAGATTTTAATGGGAGCATTCACATACCATGGTTTATATAGGGCACAGAGTGGGTGGGTACAGGCTGGCGTAGGGGCGTGGTGATTGGCTCATGTGTTACCTAGGAGGTGTTTCCGTCTGTGGCGGCATGCTGTTACAATTTCGCTGCGCTTGTTGAGGGATGACAGGTCTGGACGGTAAATAATAAACAGTTTCTCTTTCAAGCATAGGTTGCATCTTTTATTACCACTATTGTAAGGTGTGCTGGATGCAAGAATTTGCCATGTTATTGAATATTCAACATTATTGTCTTTGAGGTCCCAAATGTGTTTGCTGAGTTCTGTGGTATTCCGCAGGTTTTGGTTCCTGAAAGAAGCCTTGTGATTGTTCCATCTGGTTTTGAACTCTCCCTCGATTAATCCTACATATGTGTATATATATATATATATATATATATATATATATATATATATATACGCTATTCAAATAATACACAGGTTTATTTATCAATGTTTTTATTTTAAACAATTTAGTAGTATTGTCCCAATACCAACATTTCGGCAGGTGCGACTTATACTCCGGTGCGACTTATACTCCAAAAAATACGGTATATATATATATATATATATATATATATATATATATATATATATATATATATATATATATACGCTATTCAAATAATACACAGGTTTATTTATCCATGTTTTTATTTTAAACAATTTAGTAGTATAGTCCCAATACCAATATTTCGGCAGGTGCGACTTATACTCTGGTGCGACTTATACTCCAAAAAATACGGTATATATATATATATATATATATATATATATATATATATATATATATATATATATATGCTATTCAAATAATACACAGGTTTATTTATCCATGTTTTTATTTTAAATAATTTAGTAGTATTGTCCCAATACCAATATTTTGGTAATGTATTTCGATACTTTTCGGTACTTTTCTAAATAAAGGGACCCACAAAAAAATTGCATTATTGGCTGTATTTTAACAAAAAAATCTTAGGGTACATTAAACATATGTTTCTTATTGCAAGTTTGTCCTTAAATAAAATAGTGAACATACTAGACAACTTGTCTTTTAGTAGTAAGTAAACAAACAAAGACTCCTAATTAGTCTGCTGACATATGCAGTAACATATTGTGTCATTTATCATTCTGTTATTTTGTCAACATTATTAAGGACAAGTGGTAGGAAATTAATTATTAATCTACTTGCTCATTTACTGTTAATATCTGCTTACTTTCTCTTTTAACATGTTCTATCTACACTTCTGTTAAAATGTAATAATCACTTATTCTTCTGTTGTTTGATACTTTACATTAGTTTTGGATGATACCGCAAATTTGGGTATCGATCCGATACCAAGTAGTCACAGGATCATACATTGGTCATAATTTAAGTCCTCACGTGTCCAGGGACGTATTTCCTGAGTTTATAAACATAATATAAATTTAAAAAATTTTTTTTTTAAGATTTAGTGATGCTAAAAAATATCCATGTAATCATAGTAGTATCAGAATCAGAATAGTTTTTATTGCCATTGTTTGAGAACGTGTTCACAAACTAGGAATTTTTCTTGGTGCATTTGTGCAATCGACTAGATACTCTCCTGTACTTGGTATCATTACAGTGGATGTCAGGTGTAGATCCACCCATGGCGTTTGTTTACATTCATGAACAGCGTCATTAGCACTGTATCTGCTTGTAAGTACTCCGTGTGCGTGCGCTGCCGAACATGTTCCTCTGCTCGTAAAACCAGCAATGCCACGGCGAGACGACGACGCGCCGTCATGCCCGTATAGTACCGAATATGATTCATTAGTATCGTGGTACTATCTATACTAGTACCGGTATACCGTACAACCCTACAATTTAGAGGTACAGTGAGTAGGGTGGCCATGTCACTGCCATTTAAAAACTACACTATGGTGTATTAGAGCAACGTTAATGTGTCTTTAAAGACATTTACAGTTTGGCAAAAATTGTAGGAGAAAATAATTGTTTTATAAACTAATCAACCAAAAATTGGATGACCACCCCCTGCAATATTATGTCAAAGTTCAAACAATGATCTGAAAGGATTCATATGGCCCCATTCCTGGGTGGATCTTGAGTGAGAGGAAGGTGGAGAATTTATCATTTTGCAATGCAGTCTGCTGAAAATGATGAAAAGCGGCACTCTGAATCGCAACTGACGCCGTGGTCAAAGTTGGAATTGCCACAAAACACCATGAATTGATTTACTTGGACCCCGACTTAAACAAGTTCAAGAACTTATTGCGGTGTTACCATTTAGTGGTCAATTGTACGGAATATGTCCTGTACTGTGCAATCTACTAATACAAGTTTCAATCAATCAATCAAACACATCTTAAGATGTTCAACACTCCACTGCCCTCTTGCTGTAAAAGTGGTTAGTCACGTTTCATGTGTCGGGTAAACCGCAACTAATAGGGCTATATGAATCTATATGTTAGTCCATGTTATAGAATCCAGGTTTATACTGCATTGCTTTTATTTTGAAGCTTACTAAACAGGAAGTCACCGGAGGTATGTTTTTATGCTGTGCAACTCGGCAGTAGTGACGCGGCTGCCGTCGTTTCACACGATGCCACGACAAATGTTGACCAACGATAACGATTTTTCCCAAGAGATTAAGCCTTGAGGGCTCCAATTTTATGTCAAAAAACCGGTCGACCATGTCGGTCGGGGGTCTCCGGCTCTAGAGCTTCATGCGGCTCTTTAGCGCCGCCCTAGTGGCTCCCTGGAGCTTTTTCCAAAAATGTATGAAAATAGAAAAAGATGAGGGAAAAAATATATTTTTGTTTTAATATGGTTTCATTAATTGTTAGAAATCCCAGTGTTTATATCAACCATGATTCTCTGATGAGAGTATTTGTCCCTTTGGGCCATTTTACGAAATAAAACATTTTTACAAATCATATAGTCTATAACTAACAAAAGCCTATGCAGTATGAACAACGCCAACACTGTCACAAGTTTCGTCATTTCTCACGAAATCGCCAGAAAAAGTAAGGCGTTTTCTGACGGAGAGTTTATTAAGGAGTGCTTATTGGACTCTGTTGTGCTGATATGCCCGGAGAAGAGGGGCGCATTTGAGAACGTGTCACTCTCCCGACGCACTGTAACGAGGCGGGTTGAGACCATCCATCCATCCATCCATCCATCTTCTTCCGCTTATCCGAGGTCGGGTCGCGGGGGCAGCAGCTTAAGCAGGGAAGCCCAGACTTCCCTCTCCCCAGCCACTTCGTCCAGCTCCTCCCGGGGGATCCCGAGGCGTTCCCAGGCCAGCCGGGAGAGATAGTCTTCCCAGCGTGTCCTGGGTCTTCCCCGTGGCCTCCTACCGGTCGGACGTGCCCGAAACACCTTCCTAGGGAGGCGTTCGGGTGGCATCCTGACCACATGCCCGAACCACCTCATCTGGCTCCTCTCGATGTGGAGGAGCAGCGGCTTTACTTTGAGCTCCCCCCGAATGACAGAGCTTCTCACCCTATCTCTAAGGGAGAGCCCCGCCACTCGGCGGAGGAAACTCATTTCGGCCACTTGTACCCGTGATCTTGTCCTTTCGGTCATGACCCAAAGCTCATGACCATAGGTGAGGATGGGAACGTAGATCGACCGGTAAATCGAGAGCTTTGCCTTCCGGCTCAGCTCCTTCTTCACCACAACGGATCGATACAGCGTCCGCATTACTGAAGACGCTGCACCGATCCGCCTGTCGATCTCACGATCCACTCTTCCCTCACTCGTGAACAAGACTCCGAGGTACTTGAACTCCTCCACTTGGGGCAAGATCTCCTCCCCAACCCGGAGATGGCACTCCACCCTTTTCCGGGAGAGAACCATGGACTCGGACTTGGAGGTGCTGATTCCCATCCCAGTCGCTTCACACTCGGCTGCGAACCGATCCAGTGAGAGCTGAAGATCTTGGCCGGAGGAAGCCATCAGGACCACATCATCTGCAAAAAGCAGAGACCTAATCCTGCAGCCACCAAACCAGATACCCTCAACGCCTTGACTGCGCCTAGAAATTCTGTCCATAAAGGTTATGAACAGAATCGGTGACAAAGGGCAGCCTTGGCGGAGTCCAACCATCACTGGAAACGTGTCCGACCTACTGCCGGCAATGCGGACCAAGCTCTGACACTGATCATACAGGGAGCGGACTGCCACAATAAGGGTTGAGACCATCGCTGGAAACTTGGAGCTTCAGCTGAAGAACAGAACGGCCGACTTTGACTGTTTTTCGCTGGCTTTGGATGAGAGCTGCGATGTACGCGACACCGCCCAGCTGCTCATCTTCTTACGTGGGATAACTGCAGACTTTCAAATCACGGAGGAGCAGTCAATTAAAGAGACAACCACAGGTAATGACTTGTTCACAGAGGTAAATGCGTGTTTGGACATGTTAGGACTGAAATGGGACAAGCTGGCAGGTGTGACAACAGATGGTTGTCCAAATCTGACTGGGAAAAATGTTGGACTTTTGAAAAGGATGCAGGATAAAGTGACAGAAATTGACATTTTTGCATTGTATTATACATCAGGAAGTGTAGTGGATCGGTTCGCAGCTGAGTGTGAAGCGACTGGGATGAGAATCAGCACCTCCAAGTCCGAGTCCATGGTTCTCGCCCGGAAAAGGGTGGAGTGCCATCTCCGGGTTGGGGAGGAGATCTTGCCCCAAGTGGAGGAGTTCAAGTACCTCAGAGTCTTGTTCACGAGTGAGGGAAGAGTGGATCGTGAGATCGACAGGCGGGTCGGTGCGGCGTCTTCAGTAATGCGGACGCTGTATCGATCCCTTGTGGTGAAGAAGGAGCTGAGCCGGAAGGCAAAGCTCTCAATTTACCGGTCGATCTACGTTCCCATCCTCACCTATGGTCATGAGCTTTGGGTTATGACCGAAAGGACAAGATCACGGGTACAAGCGGCCGAAATGAGTTTCCTCCGCCGGGTGGCGGGGCTCTCCCTTAGAGATAGGGTGAGAAGTTCTGTCATCCGGGGGAACTCAAAGTAAAGCCGCTGCTCCTCCACATGGAGAGGAGCCAGATGAAGTGGTTCGGGCATCTGGTCAGGATGCCACCCGGACGCCTCCCTAGGGAGGTGTTTAGGGCACGTCCGACCGGTAGGAGGCCGCGGGGAAGACCCAGGACACGTTGGGAAGACTATGTCTCCCGGCTGGCCTGGGAACGCCTCGGGGTCCCACAGGAAGAGCTGGACGGGGGAGAGGGAAGTCTGGGCTTCCCTGCTTAGGCTGCTGCCCCCGCGACCCGACCTCGGATAAGCGGAAGAAGATGGATGGATGGATGGATGGAAGTGTAGTGTAGGACAGTGTTAAAAATAAAACCATCAAAAGCAATCTGCTTTTATATAAAGTTAAGTTAGTTTAAATGAAATTATTATTATTATTATTATTTATCTTAGGGTATATAAAAAAAATAATTTGAGCAAAATTTAATTGAAATATTGTCGGTGTGGCCCTCCAGCACTGCCCCCGGTAAAAATGATTTGCCCACCCCTGCCGTAGAGTGACATCAAAGTGATCATACTGATTGTAAATTCTCCTTACAATAAGAAAGAAAATAGCACTTACAGTCAACCGGTTGTGAAGTTCTAACAACAATCCCATCACAGTACTTGTCATCCTCGCCCGTTCAATTCCTTTTCTCTTATCCTCTCTCGGTCTCCGTTTCTCAGCAGCACGAAGGCAGGTTGTTGTTGATGCCAGGAGGTTTCGAGAGACAAGAGAAGTCCATTCTCGGCAGTGTGCAGGTCTGACTTGCATATGACTAAGCCTGAGTCATGGTTTCTTCCTAATGACTGCTGACATAAACCCCCTGAACGACAAAGGCGAGACGTGCAGTTATTGTGGGCCTCAGAGGTGGGAGTTCTGAGTTCCTGTTTCGTCACTTTCGTTTGACACGACCGTGACTTTGCACACTGGAACACGCCGAAGCCGAAAACCACGTTTATGTGGAACACCTCAAGTTCTTATAGGTCCAAAAAGTGACGATAAAAGAGTCCTGACCTGCTCAATTCAAAGGCTTGGAAAATGATATTAGATCCCAGCGGGGTGATATACAAAATACATTTTAATAAAACACTTTATCAATCTCAAATTATGAGCATCTTTGGCCCAAATATGCCTTCTCTGACTAAGGTTGACAAGGTATACCGACAAGGTATATTACCGTGATACTAATGAATCATATTCTGTAATAATAATAATAATAATAGATTTTATTTGCCTTTTTTAAAAGCATCCACAGTCTGTGGTGCCCTCAGGTGGTCAGGGAGAGCGTTCCACAGACTGGGAGCGGCGAAGCAGAAAGCCCGGTCTCCGACTGTTCGTAGCTTTGTCCTCGGAGGTTGGAGGAGGTTAGCGGAGGTGTCGTGTGGAGGATTTGGGGGTGAGTAGTTCTACTATACCAGGGGTCGGCAACCCGTTGCTCCGGAGCCGCATGCGGTTCTTTGATCACTCTGATGCGGCTCAGCAGCTTACTTGCTGAACCCCCCAATTTTCCCGTGAGACTTCCGGATATCAGTGCCTCTCGCAGAAAACTCCCGGGATTAATATTAACCGATTTTCACCCTTACGGCCATAATAAGTGCGTGCCATGATGGTACAACATTTGGCTCCCTCTACAGTCTGTATTAACAGAGTGCCAGCCCAGCACTTGTTATACAATATACAACTTTTGCTTGCACACGAACTTGACAGCAAGGCATACTTGGTCAACAGCCACACAGGTTACACTGACAGTGGTCATATAAAACAACTTTAACACTCTTACTAATAATGCGCCACACTTTGAACCAAAACCAAACAAGAATGACAAACAAATTTCGGGAGAACATCTGCACCTTAACACAACATAAACACAACAGAACAAACACCCAGAATCCCATGCAGCCCTGACTCTTCCGGGCTACATTATACACCCCTGCTACCACCAAACCTCCCCCCCCCCCCCCCTCTGTGCGTCGGTTGAGGTGGGCGGGGTTTGGTAGCGGGGGGGGGGGGGGGGGGGGGGGGGCGGGGTTGTATAATGTATCCCAGAAGAGTTAGGGCTGCATGGGATTCTGGGTATTTGTCCTGTTGTGTTTATGTTGTGTTACGGTGCAGATGTTCTCCCGAAATTTGTTTGTCATTCTTGTTTGGTGTGGGTTCACAGTGTGGCGCATTATTCGTAAGAGTGTTAAAGTTTTTATTTTTTTATACCGCCACCGTCAGTGTGATCTGTGTGGTTGTTGACCAAGTATGCCTTGCTGTCACGTACGTGAGCAAGCAGAAGCCCCCATACAACGTGCAGCTGTTCAGGCACGCTGACTGTAGTAGGCGATAAATGCTGTACCATCACGGCACGCATGACGCTGACAAACGCCATTCATTTAAATCCCGCGTGCCGCACCAGCTTTCAAATTCCACTTAAAGGTGAGGGCAGCGTGTCTGAGACCCCTGGTTTATACATAGCACAAAGCAAAAAAAAAACTTTGTATGCAGTGTTATTTCATTTAAAATTTCAAAAATGTTTTGCGGCTCCCATTGTCTTCTATAATTTGTGAAACTGGTCAAAATGGCTCTTTGACTGGTAAAGGTTGCCGACCCCTGTACTATACCGTCTCCAAAAAGAACCCGTCCCCGCTCCACCCCCTTTTTTTTGTCATGACATTGCTGGTTTACGAGCATGTTCGGCAGCGCGCGCACACGGAGTACTTACAAGCAGACACAGTGTGTAGACAGAAAAAGGGAGAACGGACGCATTTTGGCTTAGAAACTAACGATAAAGGTGATGTTATAAGCAGCTGGCAATATATATATATATATATGTATGTGTGGGAAAAAATCACAAGACTATTTCATCTCTACAGGCCTGTTTCATGAGGGGGGGTGCCCTCAATCATCAGGAGATGATTGAGGGTACCCCCCCTCATGAAACAGGCCTGTAGAGATGAAATAGTCTTGTGATTTTTTTCCCACACATACATATATTGCGCTCTACTACGGTATCGAGCACTATTTTTTGGATAACCTTATTAAGACATATATATATATATATATATATATATATATACATATATATATATATATATATATATATATATATATATATATATATATATAGCTAGAATTCACTGAAAGTCAAGTATTTCTTATATATATGTATATATATATATATATATACATATATATATGAAATACTTGACTTGGTGAATTCTAGCTGTAAATATACTCCTCCCCTCTTAACCACGCCCCCCCCCACCTCCCGAAATCGGAGGTCTCAAGGTTGGCAAGTATGATCTATGGTAGTGGTCCCCAACCACCGGGCCGACTGATTGGTACCGGGCCGCTCAAGAAATAAAAAAAAATAAAAAAATAAAAAAATTAAAAAATATATTTTATTTTTTTATTAAATCAACATAAAAAACACAATATATACATTATATATCAATATACTTCAATACAGTCTGCAGGGATACAGTCCGTAAGCACACATGATTGTATTTCGTTATGAAAAAAAATATATATATAATATAAAAAATTAAAAAAAATACCCCTCCCCCCGAGTCCGTGGGACAAATTTTCAAGCTACAAAAAGGTTGGGGACCATTGATCTATGGCACAGGTGTCAAACTCAAGGCCCGGGGGCCAGATGTGGTCCGCCATGTCATTTTATTTGGCCCTCGAAAGCCTGCAAATAATATGTATCAATAAAGTACTGATAGTCTCTTACTAAATGTATTCTTTCTTTCTATTTTGGCAGAAAAAAAATGTATGTAATCGCAAATTATGTTAACTTAAATATTGTCTAATTGTGCAAAAATATATTATCAAAACCATTTTTTAAACATAAATAAATACTAATGATAAAGCGAGTTATCCATCAAATTGTGCAATGTAAAAGTAGCGATAGATTTCATGGTAAAATTGTGACATTTCCTGTGGTTTTTCCACAGCATTTTTCTCTGAATGAAAAAAACAGTACTTTTTTTTACTGTAATAAACTGTGGTGCCGTTTTTGGCATTTACAGTAATACACCGCAAAATCTACAGTTGTTGATCTGCGGTAAAAAAACAAAAAAAACTGGCAGCTCAGGTGCCAAAATTTGGTAACACTTTAGTATGGGGAACATATTCTAAGTAACAAAGACTTAATTTAGAGTTATTTGGACACTAAGGGAACATATAAGGGTTAGGGTTACTACATACTTGCCAACCTTGAGACCTCCGATTTCGGGAGGTGGGGGGTGGGGGCGTGGTCGGGGGTGGGGCAGGGCGTGGTTGGGGGCGTGGTTAAGAGGGGAGGAGTATATTGACAGCTAGAATTCACCAAGTTTGCCATGTTATTGAATATTCAACATTATTGTTTTAGGATTAACCGAGGGAGAGTTCAAAACCAGATGGAACAATCACAAGGCTTCTTTCAGGAACCAAAACCTGCGGAATACCACAGAACTCAGCAAACACATTTGGGACCTCAAAGACAATAATGTTGAATATTCAATAACATGGCAAATTCTTGCATCCAGCACACCTTACAATAGTGGTAATAAAAGATGCAACCTATGCTTGAAAGAGAAACTGTTTATTATTTACCGTCCAGACCTGTCATCCCTCAACAAGCGCAGCGAAATTGTAACAACATGCCGCCATAGACGGAAACACCTCCTAGGTAACACATGAGCCAATCACCACGCCCCTAGGCCAGCCTGTACCCACCCACTCTGTGCCCTATATAAACCATGGTATGCGAATGCTCCCATTAAAATCTCCTGATGATTGAGGGAACCCCCCCTCATGAAACAGGCCTGTAGAGATGAAATAGTCTTGTGATTTTTTTCCCCACACATACATATATATATATATATATATATATATATATATATATATATATATATATATATATATATATATATATATATATATATATATATATATATCCTGAAAATATGCAAACAAAACTGTGTTTGGATAATTGATACTTCAAACTTGCATAAATAAATCTTAAGGAATATAACATAACTTGGCTTCTGAGAGCTTCAAAATGTAATGAATAAAATGCTAAAGTTGTTGATAAACAAGCAATTATTTTAATAATTAAATATGGTCATTTTAAATGAATTATTATGATAATTTAAAATTAATTATTTCAAATATGTTTATTTTAATGTATAATTCTAATGCCTGGATGTAATAAGGAGTCAGAAAAAATACAAATAAAAATACAATTAATTTTGATGTTTTTAGCAAAATATAGTAAAAATGTATTTAGTTTTTCTTTTTTTTAAATTAATAAATATATTTATTTTTAGGTAAGATAAACATAATAATACAATTTATCTCTAGTCTGGATGATTTAGTTCTTGTCACCCTGTTGTCCTCCCGTCGTGAAAAAAGGCTGTCCTCACTCAGGTCCGCATGGAGCTGGAGGGGGCGTGGCTTCCAGCTCCGGCTGAAAATCGGGAGATTTTCGGGAGAGGCGCTGAATTTCGGGAGTCTCCCGGAAAATTCGGGAGGGTTGGCAAGTATGGGTTACTAATAAGCAATAATTCTGAGGTTATTGAGGAAAAACTTAATTAATGGCCATGCAGAATAAGGCATTAATAGTGAAGTGAATTATATTTATATAGCGCTTTTCTCTAGTGACTCAAAGCGCTTTACATAGTGAAACCCAATATCTAAGTTACATTTAAACCAGTGGTGGGTGGCACTGGGAGCAGGTGGGTAAAGTGTCTTGCCCAAGGACACGACGGCAGTGACTGGGATGGCGGGAGCGGGGATCGAACCTGGAACCCTCAAGTTGCTGGCACGGCCGCTCTACCAACCGAGCTATACCGCTATATTAATAAGTACTTAATAATGACTAATTAAGAGCCAATATGTTACTAATTTGCATGTTAATAATCAACTAATTAATGGTGAATATGTTCCCCATACTAAAGTGTTACCCAAGATTTTAGAGTAAAAATGCAAGTTTTTTTATTTACAGTAAAAAAACAAATGTAAATATTACAGTAAAATTCTGGCAACTGAGCTGCCTTTTTTTTTTTTTTTTTTTTTTAACCGTAAAACAGCAGTACTGTTTTTCCATTTACAGTAATATACACTACATTTTGTTGTTGTTTTTGTCTCTCTGTCTTATCCCCACAATCCCCCCCTCTGTCATCCTTTTTTCCCCTCTTTCTATCCCCTCCTGCTCCGGCCCGGCTGCACCAAATGATAATATAAATACATTTAATAAAGTCAAATACAAATAAGGCAACAAGAGAAGTATCCCGCACTTCTCTTTTGTAAAATAAATCTGTACAGCCGATACGGGCGTCTACATCAACTATATGATGTGCCTGAGAAGCTGGACAGGACAAACATGTGTTTTTTTTTTAAATCTAATAAAATGTATTAAAAAAAATGGCGTGATACAAACCCCTTTTCCATATGAGTTGGGAAATTGTGTTAGATGTAAATATAAACGGAACACAAATCATTTTCAACCCATATTCAATTGAATGCACTACAAAGACAACATATTTGATGTTCAAACTCATAAACTTTTTTTTTTTTTTTTGCAAATAGTAATTAACTTAGAATTTCATGGCTGCAACACGTGCCAAAGTAGTTGGGAAAGGGCATGTTCACCACTGTGTTACATGGCCTTGCCTTTTAACAACACTCAGTAAACGTTTGGGAACTGAGGAAACTAATTGTTGAAGCTTTGAAAGTGGAATTCTTTCCCATTCCTGTTTTATGTAGAGCTTCAGTCGGGGTCTCCGCTGTCGTATTTTATGCTTCATAATGCGCCACACATTTTCGATGGGAGACAGGTCTGGACCGCAGGCGGGGCCAGGAAAGTACGCGCACTCTTTTTTTACGAAGCCACGCTGTTGTAACACGTGCGGAATGTGGCTTGGCATTGTCTTGCTGAAAAAGACGGCGCTTAGATGGCAGCATATGTCGTTCCAAAACCTGTATGTACCTTTCAGCATTAATGGTGCCTTCACAGATGTGTAAGTTACCCATGCCTTGGGCACTAATACACCCCCATACCATCACAGATGCTGGCTTTTCAACTTTGCGTCGATAACAGTCTGGATGGTTCGCTTCCCCTTTGGTCCGGATGACACGATGTCGAATATTTCCCCAAAAAAATTTGAAATGTGGACTCGTCAGACCACAGAACACTTTTCCACTTTGCATGAGTCCATCTTAGATGATCTCGGGCCCAGAGAAGCCGGCGGCGTTTCTGGGTGTTGTTGATAAATGGCTTTCGCTTTGCATAGTAGAGCTTTAACTTGCACTTACAGATGCAGCGACCAACTGTATTTAGTGACAGTGGTTTTTTGAAGTGTTCCTGAGCCCATGTGGTGATATCCTTTAGAGATTGATGTCGGTTTTTGATACAGTGCCGTCTGAGGGATCGAAGGTCACGGTCATTCAATGTTGGCGGCTTACGTGGAGTGATTTCTCCAGATTCTCGGAACCTTTTGATGATATTATGGACCGTAGATGTTGAAATCCCTACATTTCTTGCAATCGCACTTTGAGAAACGTTGTTCTTAAACTGTTTGACTATTTGCTCACGCAGTTGTGGACAAAGGGGTGTACTTCGACCCATCCTTTCTTGTGAAAGACTGAGCATTTGTTGGGAAGCCCAATCATGGCACCCACCTGTTCCCAATTAGCCTGCACACCTGTGGGATGTTCCAAATAAGTGTTTGATGAGCATTCCTCAACTTTATCAGTATTTATTGCCACCTTTCCCAACTTCTTTGTCACGTGTTGCTGGCATCAAATTCTAAAGTTAATGATTATTTGCAAAAAAAAAAAAAATGTTTATGAGTTTTAACATCAAACATGTTGTCTTTGTAGCATATTCAACTGAATATGGGTTGAAAATGATTTGCAAATCATTGCATTCCGTTTATATTTACATCTAACACAATTTCCCAACTCATATGGAAACGGGGTTTGTAGTTGTGTTGCTCTCTTTTGATGATATTGGGGGTTGGTCCAATATTGTGGTGTCAGCTGACTCTGTTTCCATCCAGTCCAGGATCCTATGCCCCCCCCAAGCAGGCCTCACTGCCCTGCAGTCTAATGGCATAAAGGTCTTCTGACGTGACCGTTCCCCTCCCCCCTCACTGGGCTTTTTTTTTTTTTTTTTTTTTTTTTTTTGCTCTCCTTCTTTTAGCGCCCTCTTTCTTCCTGTGCATCCAGCACCTGTTTCTCATTACACAGACCCCAGGCATGCATGCAGCAAACATGCGAGGAAATAAATGCAGTAAAACAACAAATGTAGAGCTCTGCAGTCTTTTTTTTTTGTTCTTGCTCTGCATGCACATGACTACACACACACACACACACACACACACACACATACACGTGCTTGCATGCATACAGTATTGGATTGTTCCCCGAGGGTCAACGGGTTTGTTGAGGGGGCGGGGCCAGAAGCGGCAGGGCTGCACCTACTCCATCATATTTAACAGAAAACGATCCCGGTTGAGCAAATGTGTGCAAATGGCTCATTTTGATATTATGATTTTTGAGTAATGCACACATGTTACATGCACTCCTCATGCGGGTGTTGTTGTTCTCTTTACTTTTACATGTCTCTCACCCAAAGGACGCTGATCTATAATTGTACAGTTTATGATCAATAGTTCATTGATTAAATTAAATGAATTACTGTTCTTTGGTGAATTTTACACAACCAATTCTACAAAGCCAGTGGCTTTACCGTCATTGTTGTCACCACATGTGACCATTGCCGGATAAATACTATACAGAAACACATTTACACACTACTGCACCGCAAAAAGTCAGTGTTCAAAAACAAGAAAAAAAAATACATAAATGAGGGGTATTTTATTTGAATTAAGCAAAATTATCTGCCAATAGAACAAGACAATTTGGTTTGTCAAGACGTTCCAAAACAAGTAAAATTAGCTAACCTCAATGAACCCAAAAATACCTTAAAATAAGTATATTCTCACTAATAACAAGTGCACTTTTCTTGGTAGATAAAAAAAAAAGAGACCTTTTTGCTCAATATGTTGAAAAATATTGTTAAATGAAGTAAATGCTAGTGCCATTATCTTGACATACATTTCTTGAAACCAGCAAACTTATACTAAAAACTAATTTATTGTTGTTAATGGAAAGGCAACAAGGCAAGCGCTTGTTACTCTCGGGGTCTCCTAGCCGCTCAGGCAAATCATATTGTCTAAAAATGCATTTTTCCATGGATAACATGACATCATCGCGCCAAGTGCGTGCTCTTTCAGTCAATTAGTGCGCAAGGAATATATATATATGTAAATATATATATATATATATATATATATATATATATATATATATATATACATATATATATATATATATATATATATATATATATATATATATATATATATATATATATATATATATATATATATATATATTCCTTGCGCACTAATTGACTGAAAGAGCACGCACTTGGCGCGATGATGTCATGTTATCCATGGAAAAATGCATTTATATATATATATATATATATATATGTATATATATATATATATATATATATATATATATATATATATATATATATATATATATATACATATTTATATATACACACAGCCCGGCCCCAGGCCAAAAAAAATTTAATTGTAATTTTGAAGAATTTATCTGAATGCGCATGAACTATTTCTGTTCAAAATTGTTAGAAATGTCACATGTTAAATGTTTAAATATTAACTGTCAGTTTACTGTACTGTGCCAACTGTACTACTATATGAGTACCTATTTTCTATTGTTTCATTGAAAATAAAACAGCAAAGTCCATTTGGCTGTCATCTGTTTTAATTATGAGACACAATTGTGTCAATACATGATTTTTTTATTTCATGCTTGAAATAAGAAATGATTACTTTAAAAAAGTAGTTTTATACTTGTGAGTGTTGATGACACAGCTTTGCAACACTTGATATTCTAGTTTCAAGCATGTTTTACTCAATATAGGTCATCAAATCTCAGCAACAAGCTGTAATATCTTACTGAGATCATTTAGGACCAAAACACTTAAAACAAGTAAAACACTCTAACATAAAATCTGCTTAGTGAGAAGAATGATCTTATCAGACAGAAAATAAGCAAATATCACCCTTATTTGAGATATTTCATCTTACTTAGATTTCAGTTTTTGCAGTGTTTTCATTGAATCACATCAACAGTGTACAAAACGGGTTACTTTTTTGGCGCATTTAAAAATCAATAAAGATTTTAAAACATATCTTATGTGGTACTGTCAAAATTAAAATTGCAAAAAAACATTGTAAACGTGAAAAAATAAAGAAATAAAATACATGAACTCACATTTATTTGACAGCTGAGCTCGCTTATACTGCAAAAACTGAAATCTGAGTAAGATGACATATATAGAGGGCGGTGGTTTAACATCTCCACACAGTCCTGTTACTGTCAGGTTTAAACACTGATGACATCTACTAAACAGACAAGAAGCAAGGAATCATACAGACAAGAGTTCAATTTGGCTCAATAAGGAGAAGGCATTGAGCTGAACACTTAGTCACAGTCTCGCCCAACGCTCTAAGGCACAGCTCCCGCGTCCCTCTATTTAGTCAGGAGTTCCCCAGTCGACATCACTGAGGCTGCCTCTAAAAAGGAGTGGTCACACATATCATGCAAAGCAGCTCCAGTACGCACAATACGTGACGGAATGTGCTGGGGCCTTGTAATTGCCTTGTCTCTGCTTCGTCTGCGTGCTGTCGTCTTATCTTCGTTGAAGATACTGAAGTATTTGTTTGTTTTCAAAGACAACTGTAACGTGCGTAATGTCAACACGATAGTAATATGAATGCCACGTAGCTATATTTCATGTATCCGCTAATCCCACGCTAAGTGGTTAGAGTGTCCGCCCTGAGATCGGTAGGTTGTGAGTTCAAACCCCGGCCAAGTCTCCCTACTAACCCACCAGTGTCTCCATGGAAATTCCCCCCTCTACCTCAAAGAACAACCCACCCCCAAATCCTCTACACGACACCTCCGCTTCGGACAGGCTATCCTCCTCCAACCTCCGAGGACAAAGCTACGAACAATGCTCCGCCACCCCCAGTCTGTGGAACGCTCTCCCTGACCACCCGAGGGCACCACAGACTGTGGATGCTTTTAAAAAAGGCTTAAAAACCCTTCTTTTAAAAAAAAAGCCTTTTTATTAGATATATGCATACTAGTTCTAGCTATTTGGCTGTTCTAGTTTTAATTTTTTTTTTTTTTTTTTTTTTTTTTTTAATACACTGTAGAACTTTGAAGTTGTTTACTCAATGTAAAGTGTTTTTTACAAATAAAATCTATTATCATTATTATTATTATTATTATTACCAAAGTCTATAAAAAATGGGACCCATTACCTCCCTGCTTGGCACTCAGCGTCAAGGGTTGGAATTGGGGGTTGAATCACCAAAAATTATTCCCGGGCGCGGCCACCGCTGCTGCTCACTGCTCCCCTCACCTCCCAGGGGGTGATCAAGGGTGATGGGTCAAATGCAGAGAATAATTTTCGCCACACCTAGTGTGTGTGTGACAATCATTGGTACTTTAACTTTAATTATTTTTATTTTTTTATTTTATTTTATTTTTATTATTACATTTTAATTTAATTTAATTTAAATTAAAAATAAATTAAATTTAAATTGTATTAAATAAATATTTTTATTATTAAATTTAACACTCCTGTTACTTTCAGTTCTTTTACTAAAAAAGGTCATCTTTGGCACAGAAACCTTGTCAATAATAATAATAATAATAATAATAATAATAATAATGGATTAGATTTTATAAGACGAAACAAAATAGCCGGACGTGGGCCAGGACGCGATTTGATGTATTAGGAGTTGGAAAAAGACGTAAATGTAAGTTATAACAAGGAAACGGAAAAACCCTTATATATTTATTTGAGTTGAGTTGAGTTTATTTGGAACATGCAAGCATACAACATGATACATTTCCAGTTTTTCCAGTTTGTGCATGAATAGTAACGACGTATTTTTGTCTGATTGCACACATCATCTTAGCGTGGGATCTTTTAAGTTGCTGCTGTGTTTTGGTGGCGGATCACAGCCTTCACTTAGGGGTCGGCTATGCAAGACTGAGTCATACCGCCGACAATGGGCACGTGCAAGTCAGCACGAAGAGCCCAGCTGGGAGAGGCCCCGCCTCCAAACCCCCCTCCTCTAAAAGTCCCCACAAAGAGAATGGAGAAGTGGTTATGAGGGGGGGGAAGGCGGCTGGACATCAGCATGAAGGAAAAGAAGAGGAAGGAAGCTCTTTGAGGTTGCAGTAAATCAACGCAAGCAACATATTCAATACGCAAATACACAACATTATTTAGACCGGGGGTCCGCAAAATACTCTTCTGCCCTTTTGTTGTGGCTCCCTAAGATTATTTAAAAAAATAAATAAAATAAAATAAAAAAAATTGCATTTTTAGATAGAGTTCTATAATGTCCGACTGTCTGTGGGGCCGTGAAAGCACACAGGCGGAGTTCTGAGGCCCAAGGAAGGCAAGTAAAAGAGAGTGTGCAACCCCTTGGGGAAGCTAACCATGAATAATTGCCACAAAAAAACAAAAACAAAAAGAGAGACAAAAGGAAATAATTGTTTAGTTTCACATGGTCACATTGGTTTTCCTGTAAAAAATTTTTTTTTTTTAAAAGATGAACACTTTTATAAGCTTTTAAGCTGTGTTACATTTTGCAGCTCTGTACTAGTTTTCTTTAGGGCAGGGGTCGGCAAATCTGTCTGGAACCGCAAAAAATGAAAAGTCTTCTATAAGTGTTATAATGAAGGCAACACATGATGTAAGTGTCTATATTAGCCAACTATCAAAATGACTTTAAAAGTCTTATATAAGTGTTATAATGGAGGCAACACATGATGTAAGTGTCTATATTAGCCTACTATCAAAATGACTTTAAAAGTCTTATATAAGTGTTATAATGAAGGCAACACATGATGTAAGTGTCTATATTAGCCTACTATCAACATGACTTTAAAAGTCTTATATAAGTGTTATAATGGAGGCAACACATGATGTAAGTGTCTATATTAGCTATATTAGCCTACTATCAAAATTACTTTTAAAGTCTTATATAAGTGTTATAATGAAGGCAACACATGACGTAAGTGTCTATATTAGCTATATTAGCCTACTATCAAAATGACTTTAAAAGTCTTATATAAGTGTTATAATGAAGGCAACACATGATGTAAGTGTCTATATTAGCCTACTATCAACATGACTTTAAAAGTCTAATATAAGTGTTATAATGAAGGCAACACATGATTTAAGTGTCTATATTAGCTATAATAGCCTACTATCAAAATGACTTTAAAAGTCTTATATGAGTGTTATAATGAAGGCAACACATGATGTAAGTGTTTATATTAGCTATATTAGCCTACTATCAAAATGACTTTAAAAGTCTTATATAAGTGTTATAATGAAGGCAACACATGATGTAAGTGTCTATATTAGCCTACTATCAAAATTACTTTTAAAGTGTTTTATAAGTGTTATAATGAAGGCAACACATGATGTAAATGTCTATATTAGCTATAATAGCCTACTATGAAAATTACTTTAAAAGTCTTATATAAGTGTTATAATGAAGGCAACACATGATGTAAGTGTCTATATTAGCTATATTAGCCTACTATCAAAATTACTTTTAAAGTGTTTTATAAGTGTTATAATGAAGGCAACACATGATGTAAGTGTCTATATTAGCTATAATAGCCTACTATCAAAATGACTTTAAAAGTCTTATGTAAGTGTTATAATGAAGGCAACACATGATGTAAGTGTCTATATTAGCTATATTAGCCTACTATCAAAATTACTTTTAAAGTGTTTTATAAGTGTTATAATGAAGGCAACACATGATGTAAGTGTCTATATTAGCTGTAATAGCCTACTATCAAAATGACTTTAAAAGTCGTATGTAAGTGTTATAATGAAGGCAACACATGATGTAAGTGTCTATATTAGCCTACTATCAAAATTACTTTAAAAGTCTTATATAAGTGTTATAATGAAGGCAACACATGATGTAAGTGTCTATAT
The DNA here is from genome assembly GCF_033978685.3 of Nerophis lumbriciformis. NCBI lineage: Eukaryota > Metazoa > Chordata > Actinopteri > Syngnathiformes > Syngnathidae > Nerophis > Nerophis lumbriciformis. The sequence goes on along the minus strand of NC_084559.2, from coordinate 4,164,514 downwards.
TAGCTATATTAGCCTACTATCAAAATGACTTTAAAAGTCTTATATAAGTGTTATAATGAAGGCAACACATGATGTGTCTATATTAGCTATATTAGCCTACTATCAAAATGACTTTCAAAGTCTTATATAAGTGTTATAATGAAGGCAACACATGATGTAAGTGTCTATATTAGCTGTAATAGCCTACTATGAAAATGACTTTAAAAGTCTTATGTAAGTGTTATAATGAAGGCAACACATGATGTAAGTGTCTATATTAGCTATATTTGCCTACTATCAAAATTACTTTAAAAGCCTTATATAAGTGTTATAATGAAGGCAACACATGATTTAAGTGTCTATATTAGCTGTAATAGCCTACTATGAAAATGACTTTAAAAGTCTTATGTAAGTGTTATAATGAAGGCAACACGTGATGTAAGTGTCTATATTAGCTATAATAGCCTACTATCAAAATGACTTTAAAAGCCTTATATAAGTGTTATAATGAAGGCAACACATGATGTAAGTGTCTATATTAGCTGTAATAGCCTACTATGAAAATGACTTTAAAAGTCTTATGTAAGTGTTATAATGAAGGCAACACGTGATGTAAGTGTCTATATTAGCTATAATAGCCTACTATCAAAATGACTTTAAAAGCCTTATATAAGTGTTATAATGAAGGCAACACATGATGTAAGTGTCTATATTAGCTATAATACCCTACTATCAAAATGACTTTAAAAGTCTTATGTAAGTGTTATAATGAAGGCAACACGTGATGTAAGTGTCTATATTAGCTATAATAGCCTACTATCAAAATTACTTTAAAAGCCTTATATAAGTGTTATAATGAAAGCAACACATGATTTAAGTGTCTATATTAGCTGTAATAGCCTACTATGAAAATGACTTTAAAAGTCTTATGTAAGTGTTATAATGAAGGCAACACATGATGTAAGTGTCTATATTAGCTATATTAGCCTACTATCAAAATGACTTTAAAAGTCTTATATAAGTGTTATAATGAAGGCAACACATGATGTAAGTGTCTATATTAGCCTACTATCAAAATTACTTTTAAAGTGTTTTATAAGTGTTATAATGAAGGCAACACATGATGTAAGTGTCTATATTAGCTGTAATAGCCTACTATCAAAATGACTTTAAAAGTCTTATGTAAGTGTTATAATGAAGGCAACACGTGATGTAAGTGTCTATATTAGCTATAATAGCCTACTATCAAAATGACTTTAAAAGCCTTATATAAGTGTTATAATGAAGGCAACACATGATTTAAGTGTCTATATTAGCTGTAATAGCCTACTATGAAAATGACTTTAAAAGTCTTATATAAGTGTTAAAATGAAGGCAACACATGATGTAAGTGTCTATATTAGCTATATTAGCCTACTATCAAAATTACTTTTAAAGTGTTTTATAGGTGTTATAATGAAGGCAACACATGATGTAAGTGTCTATATTAGCTGTAATAGCCTACAATGAAAATGACTTTAAAAGTCTTATGTAAGTGTTATAATGAAGGCAACACATGATGTAAGTGTCTATATTAGCTATATTTGCCTACTATCAAAATGACTTTAAAAGCCTTATATAAGTGTTATAATGAAGGCAACACATGATTTAAGTGTCTATATTAGCTGTAATAGCCTACTATGAAAATGACTTTAAAAGTCTTATGTAAGTGTTATAATGAAGGCAACACATGATGTACCGTATTTTCCGCACTATAAGGCGCACCTAAAAACCACAATTTTTCTCAAAAGCTGACAGTGCGCCTTATAACCCGGTGCGCTTTATTACGATTAATTTTCATAAAGTTTCGGTCTCGCAACTTCGGTAAACAGCCGCCATCTTTTTTCCCGGTAGAACAGGAAGCGCTTCTTCTTCTACGCAAGCAACCGCCAAGGAAAGCACCCGCCCCCATAGAACAGGAAGCGCTTCATCCGCCCCCATAGAACAGGAAGCGCTTCATCCGCCCCCATAGAACAGGAAGCGCTTCACCCGCCCCCATAGAACAGGAAGCGCTTCACCCGCCCCCATAGAACAGGAAGCGCTTCACCCGCCCCCATAGAACAGGAAGCGCTTCACCCGCCCCCATAGAACAGGAAGCGCTTCACCCGCCCCCGGAAGAAGAAGAAAAAACGCGCGGATATCACCGTACGTTTCATTTCCTGTTTACATCTGTAAAGACCACAAAATGGCTCCTACTACGCGACAAGGATCCGGTTCATAAAAAGACGCAATCTCTCCATCCGCACACGGATTACTACCGTATTTCACAGCAACTGATATTCCTGTGAACTGCACTGTGGAACGGGAGCACGTACGGTGAATATTCGCACCACAGGGAATGAGAAGTCATCCTTCACTGTGGTTCTAGCTTGCCATGCTAACTTCCACTCATGGTGATATTCAAAAGGAAGACCTTGCCAAAAGAGACCTTTCCAGCCGGCGTCATCATAAAAGCTAACTCGAAGGGATGGATGGATGAAGAAAAGATGAGCGAGTGGTTAAGGGAAGTTTACGCGAAGAGGCCGGGTGGCTTTTTTCACACAGCTCCGAAGGCGAACACACCTTCACTAAGACGGGCAGATAGCGCCGGTCGACATACGCCAACATTTGCCAGTGGATCGTAAATGCCTGGGCAGATAGTTTCGGTCACAACTGTGGTCCGAGCTTTCCGGAAGGCAGGATTCACAGAACTGCTGCACAACAACAGCGACACTGAATCCGATGACTTCGACGAGGCGGAGCCGGCCATTTTTGGATCCCACGCTTGCGCAACTTTTCAATTCGGACACCGAAGACGAAGAATTCGAAGGATTTACGAATGAAGAATAACTTCAGAAGGTGAGCGCTATGTTTATTTTGTGTGTTGTGACATTAACGTTCGAGCAACATTATGTTGCTATTTATTGCTCTACACCATTTTGAATTTTACTATGTTTGTGATTGCACATTTGCGTACATTTTGGGACAGAGTTGTTAGAACGCTGGTTTTCAATATATTATTAAAGTTTGACTGAACTATCTGACTGTTTTTTTGACATTCACTTTAGCGCAGCGTAGGCGCGGCTTATAGTCCGGGGCGGCTTATTGGTGGACAAAATTATGAAATATGTAATTCATAGAAGGTGCGGCTAATAATCCGGTGCGCCTTATAGTGCGGAAAATACGGTAAGTGTCTATATTAGCCTACTATCAAAATTACTTTAAAAGTCTTATATAAGTGTTATAATGAAGGCAACACATGATGTAAGTGTCTATATTAGCTATATTTGCCTACTATCAAAATTACTTTTAAAGTGTTTTATAAGTGTTATAATGAAGGCAATACATGATGTAAGTGTCTATATTAGCTATAATACCCTACTATCAAAATGACTTTAAAAGCCTTATATAAGTGTTATAATGAAGGCAACACATGATTTAAGTGTCTATATTAGCTGTAATAGCCTACTATGAAAATGACTTTAAAAGTCTTATGTAAGTGTTATAATGAAGGCAACACATGATGTAAGTGTCTATATTAGCCTACTATCAAAATTACTTTTAAAGTGTTTTATAAGTGTTATAGTGAAGGCAACACATGATGTAAGTGTCTATATTAGCTGTAATAGCCTACTATGAAAATGACTTTAAAAGTCGTATGTAAGTGTTATAATGAAGGCAACACATGATGTAAGTGTCTATATTAGCCTACTATCAAAATTACTTTAAAAGTCTTATATAAGTGTTATAATGAAGACAACACATGATGTAAGTGTCTATATTAGCTATATTAGCCTACTATCAAAATTACTTTTAAAGTGTTTTATAAGTGTTATAATGAAGGCAACACATGACATAAGTGTCTATATTAGCTATTTTAGCCTACTATCAAAATGACTTTCAAAGTCTTATTTAAGTGTTATAATGAAGGCAACACATGATGTGTCTATATTAGCCTACTATCAAAATGACTATGTGTCGCAGGCTGAAGCAAATCTTCGTTGACAGAAATGTTGAACTTTAATAATTATTCTACACATTTTTACAACATTAGAAACCATTAGTAGCTGTCTTCTTTTAATAGATTTATTACAATCTTCGGCAAGTTAGGTAATGTTTGCTGTGGTCTGGAACAACATGACACACAAACAACTATGAGAAATGCAGCCAATATTACATGCAGATAATGTGTCATGAGACATGCAAATATAAATTAAATACACAGATGATAAAAGTAAAGGATATTAAATTAACTCAAATATAGCTACAAACGAGGCATAATGATGCAATATGTACATACAGCTAGCCTAAATAGCACGTTAGCATCGATTAGCTTGCAGTCATGCACTGACCAAATTTGCCTGATTAGCACTCCATAACAAGTCAATAACATCAACAAAGCTCACCTTTGTGCATTCACGCACAGTATAAAAAGTTTGGTGGACAAAATGAGACAAAGACGGAGTGGAAGATTTGACATGTAAACTATTGCGTCACAGTCCACACTATGGTGAGTTCAAGAACCGCCGAAATGAGTAGGACAAAACGATGTTCACCAAATAGTGTCATCAGTGAAGCATACACACAAACATATTAAACAGTGGTAGTTCTAATAATTGGGAAGGTTTGTGTCATACTAAAACAAAAACATTTATTTTTCTCCCATCTTTTTCCATTTTCAATCCTTTTTTTAAAAATGCTCCAGGGAGCCACTAAGGCGGCAATCATGGAAGAGGCGGCAAAATTTATTTTTTGATAGTGTTCAGACAGACAACAAATGGTGCTCACCACAAAAAGTGTCAAATGAAAAAAACCGCTGTGGGAGAAATAATCAACTGCGATAATCATTAACAGCATTTCTTTTCCTGCACAGCCTGCAACAGGAAGTGTCTTCCATGTTATCCAAATGTGGTCCTAAAGGAGGAAGTCCAGAGAAAAAACTGGTCACTCCTGCAATGTGGCTGCTCGCCATCCTGGTCTCTCCCAGCTAAGATTAGTTCTCCTCTTGTCCTATCAGCTGCAGTCGGCTTTAAAGGGCCAGCACTCTTATTTACTTTCTAGTCTTATTACTATTATATACATTCATTCACATGGCTGTTTTATCAAATAAAGTACAATTTACTACACAAAATGTACAATTATTTTAAAGATGGAACGTTGCCATCATTCCGGCGCCTATGACTCATATATGTATGTATATATATATATATATATATATATATATATATATATATATATATATATATATCCATCCATCCATCCATTTTCTACCGCTTATCCCTTTTGGGGTCGCGGGGGGTGCTGGAGCCTATCCCAGCTACAATCGGGCGGAAGGCGGGGTACACCCTGGACAAGTCGCCACCTCATCGCAGGGCCAACACAGATAGACAGACAACATTCACACTCACATTCACACACTAGGGCCAATTTAGTGTTGCCAATCAACTTATCCCCAGGTGCATGTCTTTGGAGGTGGGAGGAAGCCGGAGTACCCGGAGGGAACCCACGCAGTCACGGGGAGAACATGAAAACTCCACACAGAAAGATCCCGAGCCCGGGATTGAACCCAGGACTACTCAGGACCTTCGTATTGTGAGGCAGACGCACTAATCCCTCTGCCACCGTGATGCCCATATATATATATATATATATATATATATATATATATATATATATATATATATATATATATATATATTGTTGTTCCAGACCACAGCAAACATTACCTAACTTGTCGAAGATTGTAATGAATCTATTAAAAGAAGACAGCTACTAATGGTTTCTAATGTAAAAATGTGTAGAATAAATATTACATTTCAACATTTCTGTCAACTAAGATTTGCTTCAGCCTGCGACACATAGTCATTTTGATAGTAGGCTAATATAGCTAATATAGACACATCATGTGTTGCCTTCATTATAACACTTAAATAAGACTTTGAAAGTCATTTTGATAGTAGGCTAAAATAGCTAATATAGACACTTACGTCATGTGTTGCCTTCATTATAACACTTATAAAACACTTTAAAAGTAATTTTGATAGTAGGCTAATATAGCTAATATAGACACTTACATCATGTCTTGTCTTCATTATAACACTTATATAAGACTTTTAAAGTAATTTTGATAGTAGGCTAATATAGACACTTACATCATGTGTTGCCTTCATTATAACACTTACATACGACTTTTTAAGTCATTTTCATAGTAGGCTATTACAGCTAATATAGACACTTACATCATGTATTGCCTTCATTATAACACGTATATAAGACTTTGAAAGTCATTTTGATAGTAGGCTAATATAGCTAATATAGACACTTACATCATGTGTTGCCTTCATTATAACACTTATATAAGACTTTTAAAGTCATTTTGATAGTAGGCTAATATAGACACTTACATCATGTGTTGCCTTCATTATAACACTTATATAAGACTTTTAAAGTCATTTTGATAGTTGGCTAATATAGACACGTACATCATGTGTTGCCTTCATTATAACACTTATATACGACTTTTAAAGTCATTTTCATAGTAGGCTATTACGGCTAAAATAGACATTTACATCATGTGTTGCCTTCATTATAACACTTATATAAGACTTTGAAAGTCATTTTGATAGTAGGCTAATATAGCTTATATAGACACTTACATCATGTGTTGCCTTCATTATAACACTTATATAAGACTTTTAAAGTCATTTTGATAGTAGGCTAATATAGACACTTACATCATGTGTTGCCTTCATTATAACACTTATATAAGACTTTGAAAGTCATTTTGATAGTAGGCTAATATAGCTAATATAGACACTTACATCATGTGTTGCCTTCATTATAACACTTATATAAGACTTTTAAAGTCATTTTGATAGTTGGCTAATATAGACACTTACATCATGTGTTGCCTTCATTATAACACTTATACAAGACTTTTAAAGTCATTTTGATAGTAGGCTAATATAGACACTTACATCATGTGTTGCCTTCATTATAACACTTATATAAGACTTTTAAAGTCATTTTGATAGTTGGCTAATATAGACACTTACATCATGTGTTGCCTTCATTATAACACTTATACAAGACTTTTAAAGTCATTTTGATAGTAGGCTAATATAGACACTTACATCATGTGTTGCCTTCATTATAACACTTATATAAGACTTTTAAAGTCATTTTGATAGTTGGCTAATATAGACACTTACATCATGTGTTGCCTTCATTATAACACTTATACAAGACTTTTAAAGTCATTTTGATAGTAGGCTAATATAGACACTTACATCATGTGTTGCCTTCATTATAACACTTATACAAGACTTTTAAAGTCATTTTGATAGTAGGCTAATATAGACACTTACATCATCTGTTGCCTTCATTATAACACTTATATAAGACTTTTCATTTTTTGAGGCTCCAGACAGATTTGCCGACCCCTGCCCTAAAGAAAACTAGTATAGAGCTGCAAAATGTAACACAACTTGAAAGCTTATAAAAGTGTTCATCTTTTAATTTTTTGTTCATTTTACAGGAAAACCAATGTGACCATGTGAAACTAAACAATCATTTCCTTTTCTCTCTCTTTTCTTTTTTTTGTTCAACGTTCCATCTTTAAAATAATTTTTGATAAAGATCAATCTTCTTCTTGTTAATTTTGTGGCGAGTTTGGTCCGTTTTACATAATTAAAAAAAAGTCACAAATCATATAGTCTATTATTAACAACAGCCTATGCAGTGTGAACGACGCCAACACTGTCATAAACCTGTGCCATATAGGGAAACCACACTAAACAACATTTTGGAAGAATATTTGCACCGCAGCACAACACAAACACTACAGAACAAATTCCCAGAATTCCCTGCAGCACCAACTTTTCCGGGACGCTATAATGTAAACAAACGCCATTGGTGGATCTACACCTAACATCCACTGTAATGATACCAAGTACAATAGCGTATCTAGTCGATACAACTATGATTACATTTTAACATCACAATTTCGTTTTTTTAATTTATATTATGTTTATAAACTCAGTAAATATGTCCCTGGACACATGCGGACTTTGAATATGACCAATGTATGATCCTGTAACGACTTGGTATCGGATCGATACCCAAATTTGTGGTATCATCCCAAACTAATGTGAAGTATCCAAATAACAAAATATTAAATTATTATTACATTTTAACAGAAGTGTAGATAGAACATGTTGAAACAGAAAATAAGCAGATATTAACAGTAAATGAACAAGTAGATTCATAATCAATTTTCTACCACTTGTCCTTAATAATGTTGACAAAATAATAGGTAGATAAATGACACAATATATTACTGCATATGTCAGCAGACTAATTAGGAGCCTTTGTTTGTTTACTTACTATTAAATAACAAGTTGTCTTGTATGTTCACTATTTTATTTAAAGACAAACTTGTAATAAGAAACATATGTTTAATGTACCCTAAGATTTTTTGTTAAAATAAAGCTAATAATGCAATTTTTTTGTGGTCCCCTTTATTTAGAAAAGTACCGAAAAGTACCGAAAGGTATGGAAATAATTTTAGTACCGTACCAAAATATTGGTATCGTTACAACACTAATATATATATATATATATATATATATATATATATATATATATATATATATATATATATATATATATATATATATATATATATAGATAGATAGATATAGGACAAACTTGCAATAATAAACATATATTTAATGTACCCTAAGATTTTTTTGGTTAAAATAAAGCTAATAATGACATTTTTTGTGGTCCCCTTTATTTAGAAAAGTACCAAAAAGTACCAAAATACTTTTGGTACCGGTACCAAAAATATTGGTATCGGGACAACACTAATACACACACACCGAGCACCCACTGGCAGAAATGTAGATCGGTGCCTATGTTATGAGTAATGTATCAGTTGTTGCTGCACAAATGGTTCTTCTTGTGCATGGAAACTCTCAACAGGATTTGAGGATGGTATGAACAACTGGGATTGAGGATGGTATGAACAACTGGGCTTGAGGATGGTATGAACAACTGGGATTGAGGATGGTATGAACAACAGGGATTGAGGATGGTATGAACAACAGGGATTGAGGATGGTATGAACAACTGGGATGGAGGATAGTATGAACAACCGGGATTGAGGATGGTATGAACAACTAGGATTGAGGATGGTATGAACAACTTGGTTTGAGGATGGTATGAACAACAGGGATTGAGGATGGTATGAACAACTTGGTTTGAGGATGGTATGAACAACAGGGATTGAGGATGGTATGAACAACTAGGAATGAGGATGGTATGAACAACTGGGATTGAGGATGGTATTAACAACAGGGATTGAGGATGGTATGAACAACAGGGATTGAGGATGGTATGAACAACAGGGATTGAGGATGGTATGAACAACAGGGATTGAGGATGGTATGAACAACTAGGATGGAGGATAGTATGAACAACCGGGATTGAGGATGGTATGAACAACTTGGTTTGA